>NW_024038401.1:0-56380 GCF_016077235.1 Cyprinodon tularosa | reverse complement strand
GATGATCAATAAAGAATAATAATATCTGAAATGTTGCATCAATGGTTAGCTCCATTGCCTGTGTTGAAGAAAACCTTTGTTTTCAGGTGTACTTATCAGAATAATTCATACTTTATTCTAAATGTGTGAATACAAAATCATTTCTTGTTGCAGTTATTTCCATCAGTGAAATTACTAAACCTGAGATGGTTCCTCTCATTTTCTAAGTCTCCGTTAGGATGCAGGTCACCCTGTTCCAGTTCTCAATATATTGCACACTGTTGTCCTGTGCTGAAAGTAGCCATCAGAAGTTGGGTACATTGTGGTCATAAAGGGATGGACTTGGTCAGCAACAATACTCAGGTAGGCTGTGGCATTGCAATGATGCTCAATTGGTACCAAGGGGCCCAAAGAGTGCCAAGAAAATATTCCCCACACCATTACACCACCACCACCAGCCTGAACCATTGATACAAGGCAGGATGGATCCATGCTTTCAAGTTATAGACGCCCAATTCTGACCCTACCATCCGAATGTCGCAGCAGAAATCGAGACTCATCAGACCAGGCAATGTTTTTCCAATCTTTTATTGTCCAATTTCGATGAACTTGTGCAAATTGTAGCCTCAGTTTCCTGTTCTTAGCTGAAAGGAGTGGCACCCGGTGTGGTCTTCTGCTGCTGTAGCCCATCTGCCTCAAACTTCAACGTACTGTGCGTTCAGAGATGCTCTTCTGCCCACCTTGGTTGTAACGGGTGGTTATTTGAGTCACTGTTGCCCTTCTATCAGCTTGAACCAGTCTGGCCATTCTCCTCTGACCTCTGGCTTTAACACGGCATTTCCGCCCTGCCACCAAGGAGCTTTTTAACCACCTCGGCGACCTCGCCCACAGAGGTTTATTTATCTGTTGCGTCTATGTATGATCTGAAAAATGAACAAAGGAGAAATAATATTCACATTAACATTAAATAAAACCTGTACAATAAAACCTGTTTTACTGTATATAGCTCAAACTGGTGGGTGGCCCTTTAAGTTTGCAAAAACAATGTCGGACTCTGTAATTTTCTCTGGTCCCCTCCCTGATCTGACCAGTGATGACATGTTTAGCCGCATGTTGTCATTCAACCGCTGGTTGTCTTGGTGGTGTCCTGAAAACAACGTGGGCTACATTAATAATTGGCAATCATTTTGGGGAAAGCCTGGTGTGATTCGGAGAGATGGCCTACATCCCTCTTAGGATGGTGCAGCTTTTCTTTCTAGCAATCTGGCCACATTTATTAGTCCTCCAAAACCCTGACCACCCAGGGTGCAGACCAGGAAGCAGAGTTGTAGTTTAACACAACATCTCTGCAGCTTTTCTAGTGTTACCCACTCTTTACTCCATCCAGACGGTGTCTTGCCCACGACCAAAATCTAATAAATTAGCAGATATCCCATAAGGAGTAAATCATGATAATCTATTTAAAATTAAAATAACTCCATTAAATCTGGTCTGTTTAATATAAGATCTCTTTCCTCTAAAAGTCTGCTAGTTAATGACTTAATTTGTGATAATCACATTGACTTATGTTGCCTTACAGAAACGTGAATGCAGCAAGAGGATTATGTGTAGCATAAATGAGGACAATTCTTCAAGCTATTTAAATTTTCACATACCCAGAAGTTCTGGGCGAGGAGGAGGATTAGCAACAATATTTCAGTCTGACTTACTGATTACTCCCAAGGTAGTTAATACTTACAACTCTTTTGAACATTAACCCTTAATTTCCCTCATCCAAATTGCAAAGCAAGAAAACCTCTTCTTTTTGTGACTTTGTATCAGTCATCAGGTCCTTACTCGGAATTTTTTGATGAATTTTCAGAGTTCCTTTCTGATTTGGTATTAAATACTGACAGGGTCATCATAGTGGGAGATTTTAACATGAATGCTGACATTGAAAGCGATAGCTTAAGAGCAGCTTTTAACGCTATCTTAGACACTATTGGCTTTGTTCAAAATGTGAATAGTCCCACACTCTCATCTTCATACTTTGGATCTTCTGCTGACATATGGCATAGAATGTGAAGAAATAAAAGTATTTCCTCACAACCCTGTCCTCTCTGACCGCTTTTTAATAACCTTCAGGATTACTTTAACAGAGTTCTCCTCTCCCAGAACAAAGTTCAGTTTTAACAGATCATTATCAGATAGTGTAGTTATAAATTTTAAATAATCTGTTTCACTTTCTTTCTCCTCTGTGTCAATGAGCAGTGCTGCAGAGTGCAAAAGCATAGTTTATTCCCCTTCAAAGGTTGATGATTTTGTTGGTGGGGTTGCTAGTTCTCTGCATACTGCCTCAGACAATGCAGCTCCTTTGAAACTGAAAACTGTTGAAAATAGAAAGCTGGCTCCTTGGTTTAATGCAGAGCTGCACACTTTGAAGCAAAATGCTAGGAAACTGGAGTGGAAATATATCGCTCCACAGGCCTACGGGAATCCTACCTAGTCCTTAGTTTACTGCTGTATATGAGCAGCCTTTGTAAAGCAAGAACAGCATATTTCTCCTCATTATTTGGCGAATAAGAATAATCTTAGCTTTCTTTTTAATATAGTTGCCAAACTCACCCAGAACCATAGCTTAGTTGAACCGTCCATTCCACCTGCTCTTAGCAGTAATGATTTTTTTGGAATCTTTATAAATAAGATTGATCTTATTAAAAATAAGATCATTATCACTCCTCTATCTGCGATTGGTTCGTCTCTGGAGGGTGGGGCAGCATCTGAGGTAGTCATGAAATCTGAACCAGGTTTTTGTTGGAATTAAAGGAACAGCACTGGACTGGTTTAAATCATATCTATCTGATCGATTTAAATTTGTTCACATTAATGACAAAGCTTCCTCATGCTTAAAGGTTACCTGTGGAGTACCACAGGGATCAGTGCTAGGACCATTTCTCTTTACTATATATATGCTCCAATCAGTAAAGTTATTAGACAGCATGGGATTAATTTTCACTGTTATGCTGATAATACCCAGCTATATTTGTCTATAAATCCAGATGAAGCTAACCCATTACATAGATTACAGGCATGTCTTGAAGACATAAAAAACATGAATGTAGACAAAACAGAAGTTATAGTCTTTGGACGAGAGTCTTTGAAAAAGAAGCTGATTAGTCAGTCACTGCATTTGGATGGCATTAAACTGATTTCAGATACCGTATTTTCACGAGTATAAGGCGCACTTAAACGTCTTTTTTTCCCTCAAAATGTGCGGTGCGCCCTATGGTGCGGTGCGCCTTATGTGTGTTGTAACTGCGACTTTTGAGACCACCTCATTGAGGAGATGATGAAAGAGTGGCTGAATGTAAGGAGACCAGGTGTTTTTTTTTTCACCCCTCACCATCGCTGTTAATATGTAACTCCATACGTGCCCATCTCACAGCTGATGTGAAAAACATGGGGAAACAAATTAACGCTGTGCTCCCTGTTCAACCGCTCGACATCGGTGTGAACCGGACCCAGCAGGTGCAGCAGAAGCAGCGAGTTAAATGCAAAGTCAATGGTTGACGCGCGTATAGGTGCAGCAAAAGGTCCCGCAGCGCGTTTTGGTGCAGCACGTCGGGAGCGTTTAAGCATCTTAAGCGCCGCCAACGCGCTGCTGCTGTTCGAGATGGAAAAATTGAAGTTTTGCTGCTGGACGCGCCGCATCAACCAATCAGAGAAGCAGATCTGGGAGCTGACAGCGAGACAGACACAGCGCTCTGATGACATATGATATTAAATGAAAAAGGTTGGGTGGATGCGTGGCTGAGGCAGGTGTATCTGAGAAGACTAGGTGGTTTTTTCCACGCATCACCATTGCTGCGTGCCCATCTCACAGCCGATGTGAAAAAAAGGTGAATCAAATGAACGCTGTGCTCGCCGTTATCCCGGGGGTTCAAAGTAAGGCTGCGAGCGGCGTGGGAGCGATGGATGACAGATGGAGACCACAGTTTCAGGATAAGTGGAAGGCAGCGCCGGGCAAGTTACGCCACCGTTTGCGGATGGATTGTAGATGCTTGGACTAGTGTCTGCTGGCTCTGTTGTTCAAGCTTTTGCAAAAGCCGGCATTATTTCTGAGGAGCTGCGCTGCACGGAAAGTGACTGACAGCGAAGAAGGGGAAATTGGCATGTCTGATTTAGCGCAGCTGTTCTATTCAGAAACAGAGGAGGATGACTTTGATGGGTTTGATTAATACTTTATAATAAATACATTAATAAAGCACAAACATACTCAGTTTTGCTCCCGCTGTATTTTTCTCCGTGAAAACTTAATTCAACAGCAGCCTCTGGGCGGGTCTCCTCCTCTTCAGCGCGGTGGCTGGCAGGTGTTTTTTCATCTAAATAATCTAAATCTTGCAGCTATATTTGCTGTGATCAGTGGGAATAAAGTAGTTTTAATATGTTTTTAAGTGAGAAAGTCCACCTGAAAACTTAATAATTGCAGTCAGTTCATCCAGATTATCTATTTCTGTCGGAGCCGCTCAGACCCCCACATACCAGCTGTGCACCGACAGTAAATCCCTTCAACAGCAGCCTCACCGCGGCTGCTGGCAGGTGTTTTTCATCTAAATAATTTAAACTGCAGGCACCAGGATACCGGCAATAAAAGCGAACATATTCCGTCGGCAGGTTCAGGATTTTAAGTTAATTTAGGAGTGACCACAGCGCTGTGTCATCTGCGATGTGTCTGTCTCACGGCCAGCTGCCAGGTTTGATTAATACTTTGTAATAAATACATGAATAAAGCACAGTCATACTCAGTTTTGGGCCCGCTGTATTTTTAAATACGCAGTAGAGCTATTTAAAGGTAGTAGAGGACATGTACCTGTATATAAAAAACACGCCCTATAGTCCGGTGCGCCTTATGTGTGTGTTAAATACAGAAATGGCACACATAACTGAGACTGCGCCTTTTAGTACGGTGCGCCTTATGGTCGTGAAAATACGGTAATAAAGTAAAAAACCTTGTTGTGGTTTTTGATCAGGACCTGCCATTTAAATCCCACATCAAAGAGGTTTCTAGAATTTCCTTCTTTCATCTGAGGGATATTGCAAAACTTAGAATATCCTGTCCAGGGGAGATGCTTAGAAACTAGTCCATGCTTTGTTACCTCAAGGCTGGCCTATTGTAAATCTTTACTATCAGGAAGTCCACAAATTGTAGTTAAAAGTCTTCAGCTAATCCAAAATGCTGCAGCCAGAGTTCTGATGAAAATTAAAAAGAGAGATCATATCTCTCCTATCCTGGCTTCCCGTTAAATCCAAAGTAGAATTTAAAATCCTACTTCTCACTTATTAAAGCCTTAAATGGCCAAGCTGTCTTATATCAGACATATGATTGTTCCTTATGTTCCTAACAGAGTACTTTGCTCCCTTTATTTTACCTTTTTTACCCCAATCACAGTACGGTAAGTAAAAAGCAGGAACAACATAACAGTTATGTGTTCTGTTTTTCTCATAGATCTTAACACTCATGAAACCTTTCCATGATAGCCCAGAATGAGCGGTGTAAAGAATTAACTCCGCTTGAGTTCAAGCACATTTACCGCACAAACCACCTGTGATACAGAGCCTGGACTTACCAAATTAAATTTTGTATAAACTCTGTGCATAGAAAATGGCATTGATGTTTGTCTAAGTCTTAATAAAGCATAATGGTTATAGAAAGGATCTATATAGCAGGGATTTTTTTATAAGTAATTATGTTCTTTTTTTGTTGTATTTGTATTTTAAATGTACAAGAATTTTATAAAAAAAGAGAAAGACTTCAAAAATAATCATTAAATTGTAGCCAATTTATATTTCTAAGGACTGTGTTTAACAAACAACAAATTCAACCTAAAGGAAATAGAGCAGTGGAAGCTTAAATACTTCACTGAACAGGTTCTCATTGGAGGGGAGATTATTGTAGCTCCAGATGGATTCAATAATCGTTTTCACACTGAATGGCAGCATCCTCTCATTGAGGATATTTTTATTCTCCAGTTTTAATCTGATTGTTGGAGATCAATGCATCTGAGACAAAACACCTGATTAAATTCCTCAAGTAGACTATTGGTTGATTCCTTACATGATTTATAATATTGTGTGGTAAAATATCACCATCCCCTTTAACTGATCATTGCTGTTACTTTTGTTCTCTCTTTGACTAAATGTAAATCACCATCATCCTTTATTTGGTAATTGAACTAACCTCTGGCATAATAGGGATTTCTGCACAGAAATCAGTAACCTCATTAAGAATATTTCATGGATGGAACTTTCACCTTTGAGGTAATAGGAATAGCTCACATTTAGTGCTAAGAAAGTTGCAGTCAGAATTAGTAAACTGGTTTATAAAATTGAGGCAAAAAAAAAACAACCACAACTGATTTATATCAACAATTATGTAGGAAATCAATTATATCATCTGAGGAGCAGCTTCAACTTGAGGAATTAAAATCTCAATTAGATAACTTCTTTCTAGACAAAGTTCAGGGGACCTTCATTTGCTACAGGGCTTGTTGGATCCAAGAGGCTGAGAACTCTTCAGATTGCTTTCATATAGAAAAACAGCAGAAAGAAAAATTGAGGCTTAATGGTGAGGTTTCTTAAGACTTGCATTTTAGTTTTACCTCCTAGGGACCACATGTGATTGGTAATAATTACGGCGCTGTATGCACAGATATTAATCTGCTCACGCTGTCAGGAAAAAGCTGCAGTGTGAGGATTCTTGCTATGAAGGTGAATTTGAAGTTGCAGTGAGAGTTACATTATAAGTTTATAATTGTAGAATAATAGAAAAAAACAGGTGGTTATTTTTCAATTTTGTGTACAACTACACAAATTGTGTTGTACAAGTTGTTCATCAAAAACCTCCAAATTGTCACTTTTTCTATAAATGGTCCAGAACTATTGTTGCAAAATCAGATTTTTAATGTTCAGACTCATGAAAAAATCAGGTACAGATTACATATTGGCAATAAAAAAACAAATAAAACAAAATTAAATCAGATTAGGGTCCCTTCAGGCTGCATTGTGAACATAGCCATAGTTAGATCCTTCATTCCTCTAGTTGCTTGGTTGTAGCGGCTCTGGACACACACAGTTATGGCAACTGAAACACTTGTTTTATCAGGTGGCAAACCAACTGGGCCAGAATACGTACCTACATTATTTCCTAATCTAAGTTCTCCAACAAGCAAAGGAGGATTTATCCAATGGCCAGATTTGAAAACACTCAGGCTCTAAAAAGCAAAAAGATTAATGCTGACGGAGGAGCAACAGGAAAGACTGGAGAAGACAGAAGGTGAATGCCATTAAACTATTTATTTTACAGCTTTAGTTTGGCTGAAAATATCAGAGAAAACATGGAAAAAGTTTGTAATTTAATGAAACAATATAAAGAAACACATTTTTACAATCCATGAGGTTTTTATTGCTGCTCGTTCATCAATTTAGAAGTGATTACAATAATTAAAAACATCCACAGCAGAATATAATCCATAAAATCAGTTGTATAAAATAGGTGATAGTTACTTTCAATCATAGCAGGTAAATAGAACATCTACAGAATCAAGAACAAAACTATTAGAATTAGTTCAAAGGAAAATTATACTTTCAAAAAATCTTTAAAAAGCAGAAACTTCACACTTCTAGAGGAGAGTCAGATTTCTTTAATACATTATTAAGACAAAGGCTTTTTACCGAGTTAAAGCAGGTTCAAACTGATCAGTAAAATAACAGCAACATCATCAATCTAGTTTATCTTTTTAAACAAACATGTTTCATCATTTTAGGACTTTAATTTACCTGAACTACAGACTCCAGCCTCTAAACTGAGTTCTTTGATGTCCCGTAGTTTAACCCCATAATCCCAGCACCCCCTTTCAAGGTGGCTGGAGCTACTTTGCAACATTAATTAGCTTGTAGCTGACTAACTCTGAGACTGACACACACTTATATATGTCCCAAATCTTCATCTGAGACTCCTCTATAGATGATCTACTTCATTCTAATATCTATTGACCATAGCTCTAACACTGTGCCAAAAACAGTTGGAGTTTTGGTGGGCCTGGTTTCAACAACACACGTAGCAGGGCTGATTGATGCATTGCTAATGAAAGCCAACAAGACACTGAATTAGCTAAACTCTGATCATTTGCAGCTGATCTCTTAGAAAATCCTCCAAAAACAAAAGCAAAACTGAGCAAAGCTCATTAAATCTGTCTTAGCTTTGCTTTTATTTTCATCTGAGGATATTTTCATCTGAATAAAAGTCTGTTTCTGGAATATATCCAACCGATAGCTTATGATTCAACTAAAATTTGAAGTAAAAACTAAAACTGGAGGGTTTTTTTTCTAAATAAATTCATTCAGAAAAAGATGTGCAACACCATGCCAACATTGCACAGTATGGGTCTGCCTTGATTTTATATTTACAATTTAAACTTATCAATTGCTTGTTCTATGGACAGCAAACTTGCTTCATCTGTAACTAATATGTTGTTGTTGCACTTTATCATGTTTATTCCCCTCATTACAGAAAAAATAAGAAATCATAAATTTCAACATTTTCTGGCCATTTAATTCTAATTTACTCAGGTCCAATATAATTAACTTTCAAATGTTCACTTCCAAATATTCACCCAGGACCTGAGTATTTACCAGATTTACTATATAACACCTTATCAGTTCTAGTTTCTATGTAAACAGAGTTGTTAATTAATCTCAAAACTTTCCTCAAAAAAAGACATTAACCCGTGAGTTTCTCATGTAATGAGGTGAAGGAGTTTCTAGATGGACATTTTATCACCAGTCAAACATGGTAAACACCTCTACTGTTCATTCCTGTGGCATCTAACTGCAGTGACTTATTCAAAAGGCTTCACACCTGTGTGAATTCTCATGTGAGAAGTCAAACTACCCTTTTGAGTAAATTTATTGTTACAAATGGTACATGAAAAAGGCTTCTCACCAGTGTGAATTCTGATGTGAGTATTAAGATCAGAGTTAGAGGTGAAGCTTTTTCCACAGGACAGACATTCAAAAGGCTTCTCACCTGTGTGAGATCTGATGTGTGTATCAAGATTAGATTTCTGAGTGAAGCTTTTTCCACAGGACAGACATTCAAAAGGCTTCTCACCTGTGTGAGTTCTCATGTGAGAAGTCAAATTACTCTTTCGAGTAAAATTCTTGTTACAAATGGTACAGGAAAAAGGCTTCTCACCTGTGTGAATTATCATATGTTTATCAAGTCTAGATTTCTTTGAGAAAAATTTTCCACAGGACAGACAATAAAACTTCTCACCTTTGTGAGTTTTCATGTGAACCATTAAATGCTTTTTTTTAAGAAAGTTTTCTCCACATGTCAAACATGGGAAAGGATTCTCTCTTGTATCTCTAATTGTCTGCTTAAGAACAAGCTGCTCTTTTTGCTCACTTATGGGGAGCTCCATGGTTTCCTCTTTTGTCCAGGGATGTTCTGGCTTTTGATGCTCTTCTTTTATCTGCGGATGTTCAGATTTCTCTTGGTCCAAACTGGATTTCCTCCCCTGTCCACAGAGCTGATGGTCAGAGAAATCCTCCTCTTTTCCAACATAATCCTGCAGGCGGTCTGGAAACACAAACACAGCAAAAAGGCGTTCTATTGGTGGTTAAATAAAGGACACCTCACATAAAAGCACCAAACTCTCTCTTTGAGGTTGAGGAGCCAGTGGATCATATCAAGCAACCTGAATCTTCAATCATTTTGGCCTAAATTTATTTCCCCACAAACAATTATTAAGGAAAGTAAAGCATTTACATCCAACACCACAGTGACTGTCTGGAAAATGAGGAATCAATGAGACACCCTAAACTCAGCAGCGTTTTCTGTACACCTCTGCCTGGAAGAGACAGACCCCAGCTCAATGTGTCAGAGGTTGAGCAGATTTCCAAAAATATTCTAATGAAATTTCTCCACTGTTAGCTTGGAATAATCTAATCCAGGTTCAGGTGTCTGAGTGTTGTAGTAGTTGTAGTTTTTAAATTAAATAAAAAGATTAAAGACACTTAAAGGGAAACTTCTGTTTTTTTGTTTTGTTTTTACATTGGGCCCTTGATTTTACGTTATTACATCATATTCTACTCATGTATATGAGTTTTGTGTCATTTGGAGCCGTTCTGAAGATATTCCTTTAGGTTATATCCAGGTAACGTCTTCCTATGGGCAATGACTTGAAGCACAAACTAAACTGTTCATAATTTATTATTTATGGCACGCCAGCATTCATAACATGTAGGCGAATCACTGTCTCCCAGACATCCACGGTTTTATTTTTTATATTTATAAAACAAAGCAGTGCGTGTATGACATCGTCTGCGCGCCGGACTGGAGTCGTAACAGGAAGCCCGGGCCCCAGGCGGCTACGCTCTACCCCTTCTATTCATTCGGCGAGCTAATCTGAATCATTCAATTCCATTTCGAGAGCAAGATCATCTGTGGTAGTAGCACTAGACATCTTCCAGGCATGTGAGTAAAACTAGCAGCAGTTAAGAGGACAGGATGAACGAACGGTAGCCGGTGACGTCATACACGCTGTTTTTAAAAAACATGAATATAAAAAATATAACCGCGGTTGTCTGGGGGAAAGTGATTCGCCTAGAACATGATGTGATAACGTAAAATCAAGGGCCCAATGTAAAAAAAAAACGAAGTTCCCCTTTAATATGCAAAAATGAAAGGTGTCACCCTTTTACCCTTGTGGAATGCTATCGTCCAACAACGATTTTGAGTCAATTGATCACATCGCCTTTTGAGCTGCAATATGTTCATAGGAATTTAGTAGAATATAGATTAAGAGATTTTTTCTCTCAATATAGTTAGAGATTAACCTCTGAACTGTTACTTTAGAGCTGTGAAAGGATTTCAGTGAATTGTGAATTGAATTCTCCTCACATATAAAGCATTCAATGGTCAAACTAGATCTTATATCAAATCATTCTCTATGTTCCTAACAGAGCACTTACCTGTAAGTCTGCAGGTTTACTAGTGGTTCCTAGAACTTCTAAAAATAGAATGGGATACAAATCTTTTAGTTATCAGGCTTCTCTCCTGTGGAACCAACTACCAGGACATAGGGACCCCTTTTCAGATCACTACCGTGCCGTGCTATCGGCACCCCTGCATCAGTTAACAGCTAGCTTGTTAACTATCTGGAGCAGAAACCTTTTCTGATGGTTTTAAAATATGCATTTCAATACACAATCCCACTTCTTCTAATACAACCACAGTTGATGCAAGCTGGAAATCTGCCACTATGCCGGAGAACTTCAAGCCCTGCAGTTCCTAACAACGGATAATTTTATTCCTTTTTTTCTCACTTGTAGTTATAACCTTTTCCATTTTGTGTTGAGCTGTCGCTTGCCAAACTGCAACCTGAGAGTAACTGTTGTCAGAAAATGTAGATTTCTCTTCTATATTATTTTATCCTATTTACTCACTATAAAAGTTTTCACTCAGCCTGATTCAACTTCAAGGCCAGACAATTCTCTGCAGGATGGTGTTTGTAGACCAGACATAGTTTCTTCCCATACCAAACCAGATTCTTTCTCAAGGTTTATTCATAAAATTTTACTGTTTAACTAAAGTGTTTGTAATTTGTTTTGACTCTGACAACTTTTCCATTGTTGTAAGTAAGGGGGAACGAACGCTGTCCAGATCAGAACAGAGCAGAATGCTGTGCCATAAAGGCTGGCTGAACTGTTCTCTTTTTGCAAAGATATGAATAAATGTGCCAACTGAGTGAAATCCATCGATCTCCATTTATTTAACTAGGATGAATAGTCAAATACTTTTTTTCCCGCTACAATTGGGCGTTGTCAAAGCAGGATTCTCCTTTACTGATGTTTTCTGAGGACAGCGATTGTCAGAAGTGTCAGGTACCACCTGGAGGAAGAAGTCTTCCAGCCTCAATACCCCGTTTAGAAGATTAAGGGAGTGAGGACTTCTGGCATCGAGGTCCCTGGAGGTCAGCAGGAGGATCAAAAGAAACCATTTCTTTTTGAGATGGTGTGATGAATCTTTTGTCGGCACAGTTTAAAGTAAATTTTAAAAACTAAATTACAAAACAACAGATTGTTAACAGCTTTAAAGATTTAGAAATCAAATACTGGAAAATTAGCTCAAACAAACTAAACTAATCAAATAAATAAATGTAATCTAGCAGAAAAACCTAACTAAATTAAAGAATAATAATCATTTCAAAAGCATTAAAATGAGTATAAAACTAAAGAATATAAATACAGCCAGAGGAGCCTGTTCAGTGACAGACTGCTGCTTCCCAAGTGCCGGACCAATAGACTTAAGAACTCTTTTGTCCCCCACGCCATGAGACTGTACAACGCCTCACTGGAGGCGACACGGGACAGGGGGAAGAGGGAAGGAGTAGCAACACTTGTATTTTTTTTATTTTTTCTGTTAATTGTGAACTCTATATTTATTTGTATTTTTATTTTGCTTAATTTTAATTTCATTTAACTTAATACTGTTTTGTTGCTTAATTTTAATTTAATTTAACTTAATACTTTTTTGCCCTGTAAGCTGCTGGTAACCTTAATTTCCAGAGGGAGTCTTCCCAAGGGATCGATAAAGTACTGTCTAAGTCTAAAACTAAGCCTAAAATAAAAGATAACTTTTCTTTTTGGGGAGCAGAAAAGCAATTCGGTTTTTTTTTTTCCACCTTTGGAACAAAGGAGCCTTGCATAGGAACGTGAGGCTCTCTCTAAGCACTAAGAGGAAGGTTGTAGGTGCTACCAGAAGGCATTTAATTTTACTGCGACGTCGTTATCTTAGAGTAGGTTCCCCCCCAGTTATCCAGGTCGGCACCAGAGGATTGGTGTAAGGCAAGGTCCTAGGAAATTGTCAACTGCCCAAGGAGACATTTTTGATTAAATGCTAAGAAAATCAGGTTATTCTAATGTTGCAATACAAAAATGTTAAAGATAAGATAAAGCAATATGAGGATAAGTTAGAGGCAAAATTAATAACTCATAGCTAAAAAAACTATCAAATTATTACAGAATGAAAGTAAGTAGTAGGGCTGGGCGATAATTCAATAACGATATATATCGATCGATAGACGTGTGGCGCAATAGAAAAAAAGAGGGTCGATAAAAGTTCGATAAAAAAGAAACGCAGTTTTCCTTCCTTCTCATTGTAGCCTAGCATGTAGGGTTATGCTAGTCACTGCTTCCTCCCAACCAATCACAATCGCGGACCCAGGCACGCCATCACCAAGTGCCACCCTCTCAAACCACAACACAGAGCACATGAAGATGTCGCAGCAAGGAGAGGCGGAGGAAATTGTTCCAAGGAAAGGTTTTTGTAGTTCGGCAGTCTGGCAGTATTTCGGTCATGGCAAGTCGGACAAAAAACAAACCACAGTCATCTTTAAATTGTGTAGGGAACCAGTGAAAACGAAGTCTGGTAACACAACCAACTTGTTTTTTTTTATCATCTCAGCCGCTCACAGCCGCAGGAGTACAAGCTGTGTAGTCCCCGACGCGGCTCTCCTCCGAGGAATCTTCGGGAATTTCGGAAAAATATATATATATATATTCAGTTCTGGGCAGTTTCCCACATAGTTCTAACAATTGAGAGAAAAATGCTGAGGGGGCAGCAACTTCAAAGTAAAAACTCAGGTTAAAGCAGGAAACGGGGGCGGCGGTGGGGGGGCATTTATTTATTTGTTATATTTATTTTGGTCACTTTCCTGGTCACTTTAGTTTATTCTTTGTCAGTATTAAATAACATAACTCAGGTCTCTTAAGTTATTTTTCTTTAAAACAATTATGTTATGGTTAAAAAAGTTGGTTAAATAAAGATTTAATTCGAAGTCTGTGTTTGTGTTTTTTATTAAAATTAAATCATTTAGCAATATTATAAAAAGTCCAGGCAGAGCTGCACATAAAATATGGTTTCAAATCTTTTCAATAATTATCGATATCGATCAATATGCATTTTTTTTATCGATAATCTTTTTTTCTATATCGCCCAGCCCTAGTAAGTAGCGCATAAAATAAGGTGAAATTAAAACTTGTAAAATTGAGGAATTAACGTAAAATTGAATTACAAAAAACAAAATTAAATTGAAAAAAGTTCAGAAAAGGGCAAAAATACAGTGGTGAGAAAAGTATGTGGTGAGAGGGAAAGGTGACTTAAAGTGGCTGAAGTATGAAGTGGGGCGACTGATGAAACGACGTTCCTTTCCTGAAAAAGGCTTCTTCTTTTTTATGGCAAAGATAGACAAATATGGAAAGACAAGACAAAAGGATTTTCATCTTCTCTGAACCCCTGACCCTAATAACTCACCTGAGCTGCAACTTGCGCCACAATGTGTGTGTGTGCAAGAACCATGAGGACAGAGACACTGGGGAATTTGTTTTGTGGGGAAACAAGGAGGAGGTTCACCAAAATAAGGCTTTCCTTCTCTCCGGTGCTAAATTAATTTTTAATTAATGAAATATTTGTTTTTGTTATTACATATTCGGGGTAACAAAAAAATGAAGCAAATTGAACTAAGAACCAACAGAACATTATAGCATTTGTTTCTCTGCTTGCACGAAGGCGAATTCTACTTCGCTGGAAGTCAAGTGCGCCACCTACTGTCGCTCAGGGGTTGAAAGATGTAATGTTATTTTTGCAGTTGGAAAAAATCTAATTTGCTATAAGGCGCTCAGACAAATTTCAATCTGTTTGGGAACCCTTTCTCTCATACTTTAGTGGCCTCCAAGAACTTCCTCCAACATTGCATTAGACTGAAAGATTCTGTGGTTTGAGGTAAAAAGCTGAGCAAACACAAAGGCATACTTTGGTGGCCAAGAGGACGTCTGGAGCCGAGGTATTGCATTGCACCCATTGCACTGATTTTGTGCAGTATTTTTTGATGCAAGGCCTTGCAGAATCTATAACGCAGGGGCATTATTATTTTTCAGTGAATGAGGTTTTAATAGAAATTGGTGGAGTGCAACTTTTCTACTTCTGTTATTTGCTGTTGTTTCTCAAAAAAAATACATGACGATATTACAGCCTTCATTGATTTATTTCAAATTTGAAACATTGTCTAGCCTGTAAGGTAAAAAAAAATGAACCAATTGATCGTAACGTGGTGTATTCTTGAGTATCGAAAATAATCGAATCGTTGGGTCATGAAATCGATACTGAATCGAATCGCATTGATGGATGTGATTTGCACCCCTATTATCAACAATTTATAACTTTATGTCAGGGGCTATTTCAGTCCTAATTCTGAAAGTTAGGATGTTTTTTTGTTTTTTATCATCTTACATTTAAATCCATTAAGTAGGTTTTAAGTTTCATTCTCTTTTAAACATAATTGTTTTTTTTTTTTTTCAAATCTTTTTATTGAAAAGTCAGAGGTAGAAACAATAGATCGTCTTCATGGTTACTAGGGGTGTAAATCACATCCATCTTGGTGATTTGATTCAGTATCGATTTCCTGACCCAACGATTCGATTATTTTCGATACTCAAGAATACACCACGATACGATTCCATTCGATTAATTGGTTCATTTCTTTTTTCTTTTTTTTTTTTCGCGCCTTACAGGCTAGACAATGTTTCAAATTTGAAATAAATCAATGAAAGCTGTATTATCACAAGAAGTTAGAGGCCAAAAAGAAGGTAAGGTAAGAAATTTACAGAATTTGAAAAAAAAGAGAAAAAAGGGGAAAAGAAAAATAAACAGTTTAAAATGATGGATGGTTAAAAGGAGAGTTCAAAGAAACTCGCAGCTTCAAAAGAAATGGGTTAAAATAAGAAGTCATAAAGGCAGTGTTTAAACCTTATACTAAACATATTTACACTGTATTACATACTAAACTTACACTATACTAAGTGATAATAATGAATTTTAAGTTCAATGGTGCTTTTAAAGAAACAAAACTCTAAATTTTTATAGGAAGTTAATAACTCATAGCTAAAAATAAAAAAAACTATTAAAATATTACAGAAAAAAGTAAGTAGGGCATAAAATAAGGTCAGATAAAAAAATTAAAACTGAAAAAACTTGTAAAATGGAGGAATTAACCTAAAATTAAATAAAAAAAAAACATACAAAATTAAATAGAGAAAAGTAAGGTTGATGATAAAAACAAATATGAGAAAATTAGATGAGAAAAGTTTCTGACTCGAGGGGAACGTGGCTTAAAGTGACTGAAGGATGAAGTGGGGTGACTGACGAGACTACATTACTTGCCTGAAAAGGCTTCTTCTTTTATATGGTAAAGTTGAACAACTTTATATTATAATTTTTTTTATTATTATCATTCATCTGAAACATTAAAACTTTTCCTTAAACTAATTATTGTTTTTTTTTTTACTCCCTACCCTTCAAACATGGACTCCCTGATCGGAGCCGCTGCTTGTGGATTTCAGACCTGGAGGAGTTGCCCCCCCCTTCTATCAGCCCGCCGGAGAAAGACAGCCTGCTACAAGCATCAATCCCCCCCACCCATCTTTTAAAAGAAATAATTCAGCAGCCACTGTCTTTTCCTATGTCGGCTTCAGGACATTATTATCAGGCCTGTGGTTGTTTAAAAACAGGACGGGTCTGGTTTTGTTCATTTCCTGCTGTCACCATGTTCCATAATGTTATGGACGGACCTGGAGATGAAAACTGAGGCAAATCCAGAGAGAGAAAAGGGTCCAAACATGGTCTGACACAGTAGTTGTAAAATGCGCACAGGTTTTAGTCACAAACCAAATTCTCTATTTCCACAGCAGCCACTCGGAGAGATTAGCTTCATCTCTTCATGATTTTGTGGTATGTTGCTTTGTCCCTGTGCCATGAATGTCTGAGGTTCTGACTAAGACAAAGAAAAGGTGATGGTTGCTCTGACTTATGAAAATGTAAACAAAACAGCACCTTATAGAGGAAAAAGAATGAATAATATAATCCAATAGGATAAAATCTAAAGTAATGTGTCAGTTTAATCTGAATTAGATTTCACTAAATGAAAAACTAAGAGAAATTGATTTTCCTTTCCTCCAAAAATATTAATACACATGTATATCATTTAAAACATATAAACAATTAAATCAACAATTTCCATCCCTTAAGTGTTTAAAATAAATAAACCTTATAGTTAACAAAATATATGGGATGTAGTTTGGAAAATGCAACTAAAATACATAAAAGCTATGAGTTTATTAACTAAAATTATAGATTTGCAAAAAATAAATAATTAATTCCTGAAAGATTTGAATCAAAGTGGCATAATTTCCTGAGAGTGAAATAATAATAATTTTTGGTGCATTTAAAACATGTTTAAAAATAAATAAAACCTAAAACCTGCTTGATGGATTTAAATCAAGGATGATAAAAAACATCCTAACTTTCAGAATTAGGACTGAAATAGCACCTGACATAAAGTTATAAATGGTTGGCTTACAGCAGAACAGTAACTGATTAGTTGTTTATTGACTAGAGTTAAAGTACCTGCGTATTAATAGACTGAAAAGCGTCCATTTTACCCCCCAATGAGAGGAAAGGGCAATTACGTTTAATCATTTACGTTATGGCCATCTGTTTGTGTTTTGTTTGTCTTATCTGTTTGTCTTATATGTTGTCTGTAGTGTCTGTGGATCCACTCTAACTATTGTATGTTGTCCATTTGTGAAATTATAGTTTAGTTACCGTATTTTTACGACCATAAGGCGCACCGTACTAAAAGGCGCAGTCTCAGTTATGTGTGCCATTACTGTATTTAACACACACATAAGGCGCACCGGACTATAGGGCGCGTTTTTTATATACAGGTACATGTCCTCTACTACCTTTAAATACCTCTACTGCGTATTTAAAAATACAGCGGGGGCAAAACTGAGTATGACTGTGCTTTATTCATGTATTTATTAAAAAGTATTAATCAAACCTGGCAGCTGGCCGTGAGACAGACACATCGCAGATGACACAGCGCTGTGATCACTCCTAAATTAACTTAAAATCCTGAAACCTGCCGACGGAATATGTTCGCTTTTATGGGTGCCTGCAGTTTAAATTATTTAGATGAAAAACACCTGCCATCCACCGCGGTGAACCCGGAGGCTGCCCAGCCTAGAGGCTGCTGATGAAAGGATTTCTACTGTCGGTGCACCGCTGGTATGAGGGGGTCTGAGCGCCTCCGACAGAAATAGATAATCTGGATGAACTGACTGCAATTATTAAGTTTTCAGGTGGACTTTCTCACTTAAAAACATATTAAAACTACTTTATTCCCACTGATCACAGCAAATATAGCTGCAAGATTTAGATTATTTAGATGAAAAAACACCTGCAGGCCGCCGCGGTGAAGAGGAGGAGACACTGCATGAAAAGTGGGATTTTCGTCAATATGCGGCACTGTAGATTGTCGTGGAACTTCAGGTTAGCGGCAGTTTACGACAATTTGCAGGCTTCGCCGAAAACTCCCGTAAATTGTCAGAAATTGACGTGGACTCTCTTAGGCAGTGTTCCCCCCATGCCCCCCCCCATGGAATTCTAGGGGAGGCTTTAACATGTAAATGAACATGCTGTGAGCTATACCAAGTGACATTTTTCTAAAGGGTAAGAAAATCTCTGATACAAAGAGATCAGGCTCAGTATAGCCTCTTACATTTGAGCTTGAATTGATTTATTTAATTAAAGTATAGAGACCAAAACAGATCTTTAGCTGACAGAGCAATACATTTAGAGCAGTAATTATATAAAAAAAAAAATTGCATTTAAGATAAAAAATAAAATGTTGTCTGTCAATATGCTCAATTTACAATTACTTAAGTGGAAAAGTTTCAAGAAATGAGTCTGAGATGATTTACTTTATAACATGGCGCATTATCCTGTTGGAAGTAGCCATCAGAAGATTGGTACACTGTGGTCATAAGGTCCGGCCAGGTCAAGATCCGCAATTGCAATCGCACCAAACAGGAAAAAGAACATCGACAAATTCCGGTTCGTCAAATTAAAATATAGCAGCAACAGATCGGTGACTAGAAATTATAGCACAATTCTTATATATATATATATATAAAAAAAAACTAACACCGTTTATTTAAATGATTGGATCCAAACTATTGGTTATTCACCAACGAGGAAGCAGATTTCTCATCTCCATCAAAATATTTATTTTATACCGAGGGACTTAAATTTTAATCAAATCCATTCAAAAGAAACTTCTTATTACAGGAATGAAAAGAGATGCTGAGTTTGGAAGTAGTGAACAAGTTCATTAAAAAAAAAGCAGTTTTGAATTATCCTTATCCCCGTTACAAAAATCTACAAAAAAAAAATATATATATATATTTGGGCAGAAACTGAACATATACTGGATGATGGTGGGATTTTTTTAATATGTCATATTAAATTAAGCGCTCACAGGGTTCATACAGGAATGAGTGACTCTAATTTAATGGTATTTTAATGCTATTTGAAATGATTTTAATGCCATCAACAAGAACCATGTACACAAGTTATTAGTGTACATGAAATATGAAGAAGCTGCAAGCAGAGTTCCATGACTCCTGTATGTATGTAAACAGACACACACACATATATACGTATATACAGGTGCTGGTCATAAAATTAGAATATCATGAAAAAGTAGATTGATTTCAGTAATTCCATTTAAAAAGTGAAACTTGTATATTATATTCATACATTACATACAAACTCATATATTTCAGATGTTTATTTTGTTTAATTTTGATGATTACAAATGACAACAAATGAAAATCTCAAATTCATCATATCAGAAAATTAGAATATTACTGAAGACCAATAAAAACAAAGGATTTATAGAAATGTTGGCCAACTGAAAAGTATGAACATGAAAAGTATGAGCATGTACAGCATTCAGTATTTAGTTGGGCCTCCTTTGGCCTGTATTACTGCAGCAATGCGGCGTGGCATGGAGTCGATCAGTCTGTGGCACTGCTCAGGTGTTATGATAGCCCAGGTTGCTCTAATAGTGGCTTTTAGCTCTTCTGAATTGTTGGGTCTGGTGTATTGCATCTTCTTCTTCACAATACCCCATAGATTTTCTATGGGGTTAAGGTCAGGAGAGTTTGCTGGCCAATTAAGAACAGGGATACCATGGTCCTTCAACCAGGTACTGGTAGCTTTGGCACTGTGTGCAGGTGCCAAGTCCTGTTGGAAAATGAAATCTGCATCTCCAAAAAGTTGGTCAGCTGCAGGAAGCATGAAGTGCTCTAAAACTTCCTGGTATGTGGCTGCGTTGACCCTGGACCTCAGAAAACACAATGGACCAACACCAGCAGATGACATGGCACCCCAAACCATCACTGACTGTGGAAACTTTACACTGGACTTCAAGCAACGTGGATGAAGTGCCTCTCTTCTTTTCCTCCAGACTCTGGGACCTTGATTTCCAAAGGAAATGCAAAATTTACTTTCATCAGAGAACATGACTTTGGACCACTCACCAGCAGTCCAGTCCTGTTTCTCTTTAGCCCAGGCAAGACGCTTCTGACGCTGTCTGTGGTTCAAGAGTGGCTTGACACAAGGAATGCGACAGCAGAAACCCATGTCTTTCATACGTCTGTGTGTGGTGGTTCTTGAAGCACTCACTCCAGCTGCAGTCCACTCTTTGTGAATCTCCCCCACATTTTTGAATGGGTTTTGTTTCACAATCCTCTCCAGGGTGCGGTTATCTCTCTTGCTTGTACACTTTTTTCGACCACATCTTTTCCTTCCCTTCGCCTCTCTATTAATGTGCTTGGACACTGAGCTCTGTGAACAGCCAGCCTCTTTAGCGATGACCTTTTGTGTCTTGCCCTCCTTGTGCAAGGTGTCGATGGTCGTCTTTTGGACAACTGTCAAGTCAGCAGTCTTCCCCATGATTGTGTAGCCTATAGAACTAGACTGAAAGACCATTTAAAGGCTTTTGCAGGTGGTTTGAGTTAATTAGCTGATTAGAGTGTGGCACCAGGGGCCATCAATTTTGAACCTTTTCACAATATTTTAATTTTCTGATATGATGAATTTGAGATTTTCATTTGTTGTCATTTGTAATCATCAAAATTAAACAAAATAAACATCTGAAATATATGAGTTTGTATGTGATGTATGAATATAATATACAAGTTTCACTTTTTAAATGGAATTACTGAAATCAATCTACTTTTTCATGATATTCTAATTTTATGACCAGCACCTGTATATATCCTCTAGCTTTTTCTCCGCCTGGAGCGATATAATATATCTGACGAAATTGTTTTTATAAGCATTTTTTATTAAAGAATTATAAATACTTCGATAAACATATTTAAATAATTTTAGTGCCAATTAAGGCCTTGATTAAAAAAAAAAAAAAGAAGGATTTTTTTAATTATTTTTATTGATCCGCGGACACCCTGGTTCATCTCGCGCATGCTCTGTACGATCTCCAAGAAACTCAGAGCGGAGCGGCTGGATCCACAGTGGAGGATGGATGCTTTGCTTTGTGCAGGCGGTCTGGAGCGAAGTATGTGGGATTTCGGGGTAAAACTCCTCTTGGACGCGATGGCGACTCTGCATCGAACAAGACGAACTCAAAGAAGAGATGCTAGCGGTAAATATATGTTCGATTACTGCCTGCTAAGCTAAAAGCGGCCTAGCCTAAGCTATGGCTAATAGCAGCCTAGCTATTAGCCTATCTAGCCTAGCCTTGCAAGAACAAGCTTTATTAAAGTGTATTTTTTGTGATTCACAGAAAGCAGTACGCCGTCTTAACAACTCGGAGACTAATTGCAGGCGCTATGAACCGGAGCAAGAGTAAGATTTAAAGAATATGCTTTCATTCTGCGGTAAAAGGCAATGGATACGGATGGATACCGATCATAGCTTTACATTTTGTTTTCACAGGCCTCCTATTTGCTCGGAGTCATATCAGCAAGTCCAGATTTTCACGATGTTGATGAAGACGACATTGTGTGTAAGTGACTTGTTTTAATGTTTTCTCCTTCCTTGTTACTGTGACATGCTTTTGATTTTTTATTTATACCACTCTCATTTAATTGTTTTCCAGCTGCCTGTAAGACGTATTTTCAGACGGTACGCAGGAGCTTCAGATATACTCAGCCAGCCAACACGCTGCGTGCGGAGGCTATCTGCTCGGAGTCGGGCCAGAAGAAAGAGGGTAAGACTTTATTTGGTGACTATTTTTCAGGTGCATTGATAGATGTGTTGTGTCCATACGCAGTGCGCTGATTCATTGTTTTTTTTTCTTCAGCTGCTGAAAGCGAGGCAGAGTGTGCTAGCAGATGAGGAAGTGGAACTCTGGAAGTCCGCCTTCCTCGGCGGTGTCTCTGGATGGATTGTACGGTCGCCGCCATTTCGTAGGCCGGATCTCACTGAACTCTGTGTTAAGCTGCAGTCCCGGTTAGAAGCGATGCAGAAGTACAGGGCCACGCACAGTAGGGGTCTGCACATCGGACCTGCCTCGGAGGGAATGCTGCCATTACCTCCAACCCCGAGGAAGCAAACGGACCGTTCACGGACTTTTAATTTTTAGAAACGCATGTGTTTGGATATGCGTTGTATATAGTTGTGTGTGTTTTAATAAAGCTCTTTCTTTGCATAAACAGCTTCCTGGCAAATCTTCATTTCCTGTATAAATTCATTCATGTCCTTGATGGTAGCATAATAATTGTGTAGTAGTGTAGGATAACATAAATACACACCATATGAATGAATAAATATATGAATGAATAAATAAATATATATATATGAATTAATATATATATGTAAATTTATATGTAAATATATATATATATATATATATATATATATATATATATATATATATATATATATGCCAACCAATCACGAGCGACTTTACTTGTTTAAAAAGAAGTGGTTCCATCCAATACTCAGTAAGAAAATTAAAGCCTGTCGTGGCCACGTGTGGTTTTGCTGCCAATCACGAGCGATTTTACTTGTTTGAGAATAGTGGTTTCAGCCAATACTGAGTAGGTTATTCAAGCCAGACCTGGCCAGCCGCGCGGGTTTGCTGCATTCATATGCTAATTAGGGCCATTAGTACAGCTGATCGCTCTCCACATACGTCATGGTACGTTTCCGACAATTTGTGGCACGACAAACGCGGACAAGCACGGGTTGCAAATTGTCGGAAACTGAAGAAAATCAGGGAGATCTGCGGGAGTTTACGGGGGTTTACGGGGACGAAAATCTCACTTTTCATGCAGTGAGACCCGCCCAGAGGCTGCTGTTGAATTAAGTTTTCAGGTAGAAAAATAGAGCGGGAGCAAAACTGAGTATGATTGAGCTTTATTCATGTATTTATTACAAAGTATTAATCAAACCCATCAAAGTCATCATCCTCTGTTTCTGAATAAAACAGCTGCGCTAAATCAGACATGCCAATTTCCCCTTCTTCGCTGTCAGAGTCACTTTCTGTGCAGCGCAGCTCCTCAGAAATAATGCCGGCTTTTGCAAAAGCTTGTACAACAGAGCCAGCAGACACGTTAGTCCAAGCATCTACAATCCATCCGCAAACTGTGGCGTAACTTGCCCGGCGCTGCCTTCCACTTATCCTGAAACTGTGGTCTCTGTCGGCCATCCATCGCTCCCACGCCGCTCGCAGCCTTACTTTGAACGGCCGCTTTGAACGGTGGAGGCTTTAAAATGACATTTTCTCAATGAATCCATAGCTCGGATATATCTGGAGGTTAAAATTGACTGAAACTTTGTGGGTTTTCTTCAACCGAACATGTTTTATTTGTTCTGATGAAGAAAAGGGTGGAAAGAAGACAAATCAAGAGAAAAACAGCAAAGCTAAACTAATAGGGATCCATATAGATGCTGTTTATTTTTCCATCTGGAACAGTCCATGTGGAATTTGGGTTGATAATTGAGAGCAGAATAAATAAACAACCTAAATAAATTACTAAATTATGACTAAACCAGTAAAGTAAATGAATAGGGGAATCAAATGGCCTTATAAAGGAAAATGATCTATTGAGGTAATTCTTAGCAGCAGAGGACAGAAACGACTGCTAGACTGCTGGATGAAGTTTGAACACCTCAGCCTGACTGTCTGATGTGCATTTGGGAAAAACCAGCTTTGTTGATGTTTGTTGATGGTTCAGCTTCTTGCACCCCTGGTTTTGTGTTTCTTTACCTCATGAAACTCTTGTTTCTGGTTCTTTGATTTTGCTTCGCCTTGGAAACATCGTTCTTGAAATCAGATAGAAAGCCTATTTTCTTCTTCCACACACATCATGTCTGGTGGAAGCAACAGAAGGCTGTGCTGCAGCGTCTCCCCTTGTTTACATTGCTGCAGCCCACTGACACACACTGTCCCCCTCCCTCCTCTGCTGAGGAGAAGCTTGTTTGGATTTCTGCAGGTGCAGAAGTGATAAGGGTACCGAATACTAAGGAAGTACATTTACTGGGTAAGTTTGAAATTATGGAATAATTCAATGATTTGTGACAAAGTTCAAATTTTAATCTAAAGTTCTTTAAGCTACATGAACTTATTTTATCTACTATTGTTTGTGAAAGGGTAAGATAACATCTGATCTGTCCTTCCCTCAGCTCCTTTAATTCAGCATGTTGGTAACTTTGACTCCCAGTGAGCTCATGACGGGTCGACCCTTTCCTGGACCACAGAACGGACCAGACCTCTGACCTCTGGCCAGACTGGGACTGACAGGTGACACATTAAAATGACCTACAAGACCTTTTCTCCCTTAGAGACGGCTTTACAGAGGGACCAAGGTGCCTGGAGACCCTGATGGAGGACCATCTCAGCCATCCTTTAATCCTTCAGCAGGAGGAGGTGTGGCTCAAAGTCATCAAAGAAAGTGATCAGAGCTCATCTGAGCTCATCTGGAAGGAACCAGGAAAAGCTTCAACAAAACAAATCAGAATAAAGGGGCAGAATAATCCCCTCTGATTTGTTAACACATCAGTCGTCCACCTGATGTGTTGAGGACCAGCTGTTCTGCAGACCACCCATTTTTTGCATCTATTATAATCATTTAACATTGTCCGCCGACTTTATGCAGTTGTGGATCTTTGATTTATTATTTTTTAATTATTATTTTTTTTTTATTTTAGTTTTGTAGTTTTTAGATTTCTTTACATTTATTCACAATTTTTAGTTTCTTAGATTTTAGCTTTCTTTACATATACTCACAATTTTAGTTTCTTAGTTTTTTTATATTCATAAATTTTCCTTTTTTTATAAAATCGATTACACAAGGATAATATCCTTTTATAATCGAAAAGGTGGACTGTTGTCGGAATTTTTTTTATCTTTCTTCTATTATATATTCATATTCATATTTACTCACTATAAATGTTTTCACTCAGTCTGTTTCTCTCTCAAGGCCACACATTTACTCCAGGCTGGTGTTTGTAGACCAGACATTGCTTCTTCCCATAACAAATCAGGTTCTTTCTCCAGGTTTATTCATAACATGTTACTGTTAACCAAAGTGCGTGTAATTTGTTATGACTCTGACTGCTTTTCATTGTTGTAAGTAGGGGGGGGACGAACCCTGCCCAGATCAGAACAGAGAAGAATGCTATGCCATTAAGGCTTCATGATGACTGTTCTCTTTTTGCAAAGATTATTAATAAATGTGCCGACTGAGTGAAATCCATCGATCTCCGTTTATTTAACTAGGATGAATAGTTGAATACTTTTTTCCCACGACAACAGTCATTCATCTTATGCCCAGATTAGAGGAAAATGCACTTTCTGAAAACTGTGTGATTGAATAATTTTGTGCACTTTTCGGTTTCAGACTTTTTTCTGTAACAGGTGCAGCTGCTGATAATTATTTTTGTTTCTTAACCGGTTTGGCTAGTGTCATTGTTATGTGTGCAAAGCATAGCCAAGTAAGGAACACTTAATTTTAATTGTGTAAGTTTTTTTTATCAGGCTTGCTTAATATTGTGCACAGCATACAACCTCAAAATATTGTTTATCTTATTTATTTATCTATTTATTGTATTTTGTTTATTAATGAAAAAAATTCTGTGTTTATCCTTGTGGTATCGAAAATGACATTGAGTATCGAATATTTGACTTAGAATCGGTATCGAGTTGAAAAGTTTAGTATCGTGACAACCTTAATAGAATCATTCTATTACCCCTTTAAGGAGGGAGATCTGAGTGACCTAAAAACAACCTTTAATATCTGTGACATAACAGCAAAAAATGTGATCTTTTTATGCATTTATTTATTTTTTTTAATCATTTTTAGAAATTACCATTTAAAATGCAAAAGCCTGCACTAAAGAAGCAATTCAATCTATTTGCTGAGGTTTTTTTTTCATGTTGGTGGGGTTTCAGCTTCACGTAGCTGAAGCACCTATTTGATGATGCGGGCCAGGGTGTAAACACTGTGCAGCTGAAATGCAGAGCAGTGAACTACCAGCAGAAATAACGTCTTCATCGCGTGCTGTGTAAATGCACCATTACACTGAATTATAGATCAGATCATTTTAGCAGATCTTAAGTCCTTTAAGACATATCCAGCTAAGGATTGTTCTCATTGAAGGTTATTAGATTATTGCCATATAATCCTTGCTCATGCAATGTTTGGTTGGATAGGAACCTCTGACATTCCAGTTCAAGAGATCTTAAATCAGAGGACTATAAAAGAGAGTTCCTGTTTTTTTAAAAGTTCCTTCATCCAAATAGAGGTAGTTAATGTGGAGCCATCGGATCATCTCTATGTCATGTATTTGTTCTGCCCAGCCACTGAACAAGGTGAGTCCAATCTGCACATTGAATTAAATTGTGCACCTGGTTCAGTGACTGGCCAGAACCAATACATGACATAGAGATGACCCGATGGCTCCACATTAACCACCTAATACCAAAGGAACGCTCCATAACTAGTGAAGGTTAAAACATGGACTTTATTGGTCCATTGTGTAATCAGATTTTCTTATAAATGTCACCTGCCAGCTCCAACTTTCTTTCTAAGAACTAGAAACTGGTGTATTTAATCTCAATATGAAATAATTAAATTTACCAAACAATTACCACAAAGAAACCGAAGATACATTCATCATCTAAACAATTTAATACCATTAGACAAATTATATTACAGCTTTAATTAGTCTGTAAATATCAGAAAAATTGAAAAGATCATTTGTAACTTACATGAAACAATACACATTTTTAGAATCTATTAGGTTTTCATTTCTACTCACTACATCAATCTAGAAGTAACTACGGTACATCAAAGGGAAACATCCACCACAGGAAAAAAAATAAATTCTTTAAAGTAAACAATAGTTTCTGCTGTTACGGAGCCCCCTAGGGGACATGGGGAATTTTTTTTCTTTTGCGTTACCTCGCAAAACTTTTGCGTTCCCTCGCAATACTTTTGTGTTACCTCGCAATACTTTTGCGTTCCCTCGCAAAACCTTTTGCGTTACCTCGCAAAACCTTTTGCGTTACCTCGTAATAGGGCTGGACCACAGAACGGACCAGACCTCTGACCTCTGGCCAGACTGGGACTGACAGGTGACACATTAAAATGACCTACAAGACCTTTTCTCCCTTAGAGACGGCTTTACAGAGGGACCAAGGTGCCTGGAGACCCTGATGGAGGACCATCTCAGCCATCCTTTAATCCTTCAGCAGGAGGAGGTGTGGCTCAAAGTCATCAAAGAAAGTGATCAGAGCTCATCTGAGCTCATCTGGAAGGAACCAGGAAAAGCTTCAACAAAACAAATCAGAATAAAGGGGCAGAATAATCCCCTCTGATTTGTTAACACATCAGTCGTCCACCTGATGTGTTGAGGACCAGCTGTTCTGCAGACCACCCATTTTTTGCATCTATTATAATCATTTAACATTGTCCGCCGACTTTATGCAGTTGTGGATCTTTGATTTATTATTTTTTAATTATTATTATTTTTTTTTATTTTATTTTTTTTTTAGTTTTGTAGTTTTTAGATTTCTTTACTTTTATTCACAATTTTTAGTTTCTTAGATTTTAGCTTTCTTTACATATACTCACAATTTTAGTTTCTTAGTTTTTTTATATTCATAAATTTTCCTTTTTTTATAAAATCGATTACACAAGGATAATATCCTTTTATAATCGAAAAGGTGGACTGTTGTCGGAATTTTTTTTATCTTTCTTCTATTATATATTCATATTCATATTTACTCACTATAAATGTTTTCATTCAGTCTGTTTCTCTCTCAAGGCCACACATTTACTCCAGGCTGGTGTTTGTAGACCAGACATTGCTTCTTCCCATAACAAATCAGGTTCTTTCTCAAGGTTTATTCATAACATGTTACTGTTAACCAAAGTGCGTGTAATTTGTTATGACTCTGACTGCTTTTCATTGTTGTAAGTAGGGGGGGACGAACCCTGCCCAGATCAGAACAGAGAAGAATGCTATGCCATTAAGGCTTCATGATGACTGTTCTCTTTTTGCAAAGATTATTAATAAATGTGCCGACTGAGTGAAATCCATCGATCTCCGTTTATTTAACTAGGATGAATAGTTGAATACTTTTTTCCCACGACAACAGTCATTCATCTTATGCCCAGATTAGAGGAAAATGCACTTTCTGAAAACTGTGTGATTGAATAATTTTGTGCACTTTTCGGTTTCAGACTTTTTTCTGTAACAGGTGCAGCTGCTGATAATTATTTTTGTTTCTTAACCGGTTTGGCTAGTGTCATTGTTATGTGTGCAAAGCATAGCCAAGTAAGGAACACTTAATTTTAATTGTGTAAGTTTTTTTTATCAGGCTTGCTTAATATTGTGCACAGCATACAACCTCAAAATATTGTTTATCTTATTTATTTCTCTATTTATTGTATTTTGTTTATTAATGAAAAAAATTCTGTGTTTATCCTTGTGGTATCGAAAATGACATTGAGTATCGAATATTTGACTTAGAATCGGTATCGAGTTGAAAAGTTTAGTATCGTGACAACCTTAATAGAATCATTCTATTACCCCTTTAAGGAGGGAGATCTGAGTGACCTAAAAACAACCTTTAATATCTGTGACATAACAGCAAAAAATGTGATCTTTTTATGCATTTATTTATTTTTTTTAATCATTTTTAGAAATTACCATTTAAAATGCAAAAGCCTGCACTAAAGAAGCAATTCAATCTATTTGCTGAGGTTTTTTTTTCATGTTGGTGGGGTTTCAGCTTCACGTAGCTGAAGCACCTATTTGATGATGCGGTCCAGGGTGTAAACACTGTGCAGCTGAAATGCAGAGCAGTGAACTACCAGCAGAAATAACGTCTTCATCGCGTGCTGTGTAAATGCACCATTACACTGAATTATAGATCAGATCATTTTAGCAGATCTTAAGTCCTTTAAGACATATCCAGCTAAGGATTGTTCTCATTGAAGGTTATTAGATTATTGCCATATAATCCTTGCTCATGCAATGTTTGGTTGGATAGGAACCTCTGACATTCCAGTTCAAGAGATCTTAAATCAGAGGACTATAAAAGAGAGTTCCTGTTTTTTTAAAAGTTCCTTCATCCAAATAGAGGTAGTTAATGTGGAGCCATCGGATCATCTCTATGTCATGTATTTGTTCTGCCCAGCCACTGAACAAGGTGAGTCCAATCTGCACATTGAATTAAATTGTGCACCTGGTTCAGTGACTGGCCAGAACCAATACATGACATAGAGATGACCCGATGGCTCCACATTAACCACCTAATACCAAAGGAACGCTCCATAACTAGTGAAGGTTAAAACATGGACTTTATTGGTCCATTGTGTAATCAGATTTTCTTATAAATGTCACCTGCCAGCTCCAACTTTCTTTCTAAGAACTAGAAACTGGTGTATTTAATCTCAATATGAAATAATTAAATTTACCAAACAATTACCACAAAGAAACCGAAGATACATTCATCATCTAAACAATTTAATACCATTAGACAAATTATATTACAGCTTTAATTAGTCTGTAAATATCAGAAAAATTGAAAAGATCATTTGTAACTTACATGAAACAATACACATTTTTAGAATCTATTAGGTTTTCATTTCTACTCACTACATCAATCTAGAAGTAACTACGGTACATCAAAGGGAAACATCCACCACAGGAAAAAAAATAAATTCTTTAAAGTAAACAATAGTTTCTGCTGTTACGGAGCCCCCTAGGGGACATGGGGAATTTTTTTTCTTTTGCGTTACCTCGCAAAACTTTTGCGTTCCCTCGCAATACTTTTGTGTTACCTCGCAATACTTTTGCGTTCCCTCGCAAAACCTTTTGCGTTACCTCGCAAAACCTTTTGCGTTACCTCGTAATAGGGCTGGACCACAGAACGGACCAGACCTCTGACCTCTGGCCAGACTGGGACTGACAGGTGACACATTAAAATGACCTACAAGACCTTTTCTCCCTTAGAGACGGCTTTACAGAGGGACCAAGGTGCCTGGAGACCCTGATGGAGGACCATCTCAGCCATCCTTTAATCCTTCAGCAGGAGGAGGTGTGGCTCAAAGTCATCAAAGAAAGTGATCAGAGCTCATCTGAGCTCATCTGGAAGGAACCAGGAAAAGCTTCAACAAAACAAATCAGAATAAAGGGGCAGAATAATCCCCTCTGATTTGTTAACACATCAGTCGTCCACCTGATGTGTTGAGGACCAGCTGTTCTGCAGACCACCCATTTTTTGCATCTATTATAATCATTTAACATTGTCCGCCGACTTTATGCAGTTGTGGATCTTTGATTTATTATTTTTTAATTATTATTATTTTTTTTTATTTTATTTTTTTTTTAGTTTTGTAGTTTTTAGATTTCTTTACTTTTATTCACAATTTTTAGTTTCTTAGATTTTAGCTTTCTTTACATATACTCACAATTTTAGTTTCTTAGTTTTTTTATATTCATAAATTTTCCTTTTTTTATAAAATCGATTACACAAGGATAATATCCTTTTATAATCGAAAAGGTGGACTGTTGTCGGAATTTTTTTTATCTTTCTTCTATTATATATTCATATTCATATTTACTCACTATAAATGTTTTCACTCAGTCTGTTTCTCTCTCAAGGCCACACATTTACTCCAGGCTGGTGTTTGTAGACCAGACATTGCTTCTTCCCATAACAAATCAGGTTCTTTCTCAAGGTTTATTCATAACATGTTACTGTTAACCAAAGTGCGTGTAATTTGTTATGACTCTGACTGCTTTTCATTGTTGTAAGTAGGGGGGGGACGAACCCTGCCCAGATCAGAACAGAGAAGAATGCTATGCCATTAAGGCTTCATGATGACTGTTCTCTTTTTGCAAAGATTATTAATAAATGTGCCGACTGAGTGAAATCCATCGATCTCCGTTTATTTAACTAGGATGAATAGTTGAATACTTTTTTCCCACGACAACAGTCATTCATCTTATGCCCAGATTAGAGGAAAATGCACTTTCTGAAAACTGTGTGATTGAATAATTTTGTGCACTTTTCGGTTTCAGACTTTTTTCTGTAACAGGTGCAGCTGCTGATAATTATTTTTGTTTCTTAACCGGTTTGGCTAGTGTCATTGTTATGTGTGCAAAGCATAGCCAAGTAAGGAACACTTAATTTTAATTGTGTAAGTTTTTTTTATCAGGCTTGCTTAATATTGTGCACAGCATACAACCTCAAAATATTGTTTATCTTATTTATTTCTCTATTTATTGTATTTTGTTTATTAATGAAAAAAATTCTGTGTTTATCCTTGTGGTATCGAAAATGACATTGAGTATCGAATATTTGACTTAGAATCGGTATCGAGTTGAAAAGTTTAGTATCGTGACAACCTTAAAAGAATCATTCTATTACCCCTTTAAGGAGGGAGATCTGAGTGACCTAAAAACAACCTTTAATATCTGTGACATAACAGCAAAAAATGTGATCTTTTTATGCATTTATTTATTTTTTTTAATCATTTTTAGAAATTACCATTTAAAATGCAAAAGCCTGCACTAAAGAAGCAATTCAATCTATTTGCTGAGGTTTTTTTTTCATGTTGGTGGGGTTTCAGCTTCACGTAGCTGAAGCACCTATTTGATGATGCGGGCCAGGGTGTAAACACTGTGCAGCTGAAATGCAGAGCAGTGAACTACCAGCAGAAATAACGTCTTCATCGCGTGCTGTGTAAATGCACCATTACACTGAATTATAGATCAGATCATTTTAGCAGATCTTAAGTCCTTTAAGACATATCCAGCTAAGGATTGTTCTCATTGAAGGTTATTAGATTATTGCCATATAATCCTTGCTCATGCAATGTTTGGTTGGATAGGAACCTCTGACATTCCAGTTCAAGAGATCTTAAATCAGAGGACTATAAAAGAGAGTTCCTGTTTTTTTAAAAGTTCCTTCATCCAAATAGAGGTAGTTAATGTGGAGCCATCGGATCATCTCTATGTCATGTATTTGTTCTGCCCAGCCACTGAACAAGGTGAGTCCAATCTGCACATTGAATTAAATTGTGCACCTGGTTCAGTGACTGGCCAGAACCAATACATGACATAGAGATGACCCGATGGCTCCACATTAACCACCTAATACCAAAGGAACGCTCCATAACTAGTGAAGGTTAAAACATGGACTTTATTGGTCCATTGTGTAATCAGATTTTCTTATAAATGTCACCTGCCAGCTCCAACTTTCTTTCTAAGAACTAGAAACTGGTGTATTTAATCTCAATATGAAATAATTAAATTTACCAAACAATTACCACAAAGAAACCGAAGATACATTCATCATCTAAACAATTTAATACCATTAGACAAATTATATTACAGCTTTAATTAGTCTGTAAATATCAGAAAAATTGAAAAGATCATTTGTAACTTACATGAAACAATACACATTTTTAGAATCTATTAGGTTTTCATTTCTACTCACTACATCAATCTAGAAGTAACTACGGTACATCAAAGGGAAACATCCACCACAGGAAAAAAAATAAATTCTTTAAAGTAAACAATAGTTTCTGCTGTTACGGAGCCCCCTAGGGGACATGGGGAATTTTTTTTCTTTTGCGTTACCTCGCAAAACTTTTGCGTTCCCTCGCAATACTTTTGTGTTACCTCGCAATACTTTTGCGTTCCCTCGCAAAACCTTTTGCGTTACCTCGTAATAGGGCTTGGTCATCGTGACGTCACCACTTTGCGTGGTCGCCATGTTGACGGTGCACTTTATGGCTTCCTTAGACTATTGCCTGTGACTAACGCGTACTGTTCTCCCTCTCAGCCGTGTTTTATTTCGTTTAATTTCACCGTAACTTGATTTCAACCATGGTAAACCGTTGCTGTATTGTGGGCTGTAACAGCGCATCACATGATCGCCGAGGGAAAAACCTACAAAATGGGATAACTTTCCACCGCTGTCCTGCCTGGAGGCGCAAACACGGAGACCAAGTTTCACAGATAACAAAAAGTCGTCGGCTAGCTTGGATCGCGGCTGTAAGACGACAGAACATAACTTTCCACAGTATCCTGATGTCAATGCGAGTGTGTTCCCTGCATTTTCATTCTGGTAAGTTAAAGATGCACGGTTTTATTTTATAGCCTACAGGGTTTCCTTCCTTCATCCGTGGCACCACATACATGCATGAACGCGCGCCCAGAGACTGTTGATATAGCATTTTCATCCTCGTTGGTTGAAATAGCATTTGATATAGCATTTTATCCTCTTTGGTAGAACACACTGCCAGTTCCTACAAGGACAGGGACATCCCTCTCCATTTTCAAAAAAACCCTGAGGTTGACAGCTGTCATAGCACCACTTATAAATTTTGCTGATCCTAGCGCTTACCAGCCGTCTTGTAATGTAATGTAATCATATAATACAATATAATAATGTGTATATTGAGGATCATTGATAACATTATGGTTCTATATGTGTTCAACACTGCTGCTGTGGATAATAATTTTAAATTGTGTCACCAGGAAAACCAGCAAATGAAATGTACACCTCGCATCCGGATTGGGCACCATCACTACACTTGGGCCACACTGAGATAAAGGCCACACAGACTGCACGCTATGAGAGACAGGAAAAGAGAAAACGGCAAAGGACTGACAGTACACCTGCGAGGATGAGACAGCTATTGATGACCTTGTTCCACCCGGTAAGCCTTACAGAGCCAGCAGATTCAACACCGTATGCTGCTTTTGTGGCTTTTTCAGCTGCATGATGCACATTTACCTAAAAGATGTCCTTATTTTATCCATAGTGGAGACACCAGCACCAGGTGAGGACGGAGCTGAGCAGACACCGCTGACAGAATGTGACTTCTGTCAGCGCCGGCGTGCTGAAATCAACCGGCTGCTGGAGGAGAACAGGACCCTGAAACGTGAGCTTGGCCAGAGACTTCAAGCTTAACACTAGCTTTGTGACCATTCATTCAGTGAAAGGAATCTCAAATCTTCATCAAAACATTTATTCAAAATATTTAAAAAAATTTTAAGAATAATTTGCTGAAATAGAAATCAGCATTTGTTTGATACTGTTAGAAAAAAAAATGTGTCCTAACAGGTTTTCTGAACCATCTTCTAATCTAGTCTCCCCCAGCTGCTGGTAGAAACAAGATTTTTTTTACCATCATTCAGAAACTGGATAGGTGTTACATCTGTATTTTGTTGAAAATCATTTATTGAACATTGTTATTAATAAAATTTTAAGGAACAGATTAAATAGTCAAAGATCCGCAAAATATAAAAAAATAAACAATAGTGCAGTGCTGTGGCCATTCAAGTTAACTTAATCAGTCTTTCAAAGTGAACTATTTAGAAAAATGAGTGCAGTATTGACTGCGGGTTATTAAAGCTGACCTCATAAAACACTGTAACGGGTAACTTTGAGCTTAAATCATTCAGTCAGAGGTATTATGCAGGTTTAAATGTCCCGTGCTCATTTCATTTCTTTTTCTTTTAAGTGATATAACAATATAACAGCGTGGTTGTTATACTTTACTGTTGTATAACTGTGATTTATATGATATGTATACACATGCATGAGGGGTTGAGGTTAACGTTTGCTTTCCTGCATAGAATGAAATATAATGGTGTCCTTACCTGCATAATTTATGTCTATTTTTTTTCTCCTCAGGTCTTGCACTCTCAGCGCATTAATGAGACTCCCCTGAAGCCATGGGTCATCATTGCTGACGATGGGCAGTTTTGCTTTGCACACTGTACATGCATGGCTGGAATTGCAGAGGCATGTACACATGTTGGGGCTCTGCTGTTTAAGATTGAGGCAGCAGTCCGCATCCGTGGGAAAAAGACTGTGACAGATGTGCCAGCTTATTGGAAAATACCAGCAGGTATCAACAAAGTCAGCGGTGAAGTCGCCCACAAGATGGACTTCACTTCATCCAAAGCGCAGAGGATTGCTCTGGACAGAGTCATTGATGACAACATTCCCATGCCTGGCCTACGGACACGGGCCAGCAGACGCACTGCCCAAGCCACATTGGACGACTTATCGTCAATGTTCCCTGTTCTTCAGAACCATAGGTCAGTTTGTATGTCCACAGTGAAGCCCTACTTTCACAACTATGCTGCTCCTGTCCAGCCAGCTGTGATCCCAAAACCCCTGCAAGACCGTCTGCGCGACCCAAAGTTTGAAAATGCTCCACCAGCTGTCCTTCTCCAGCACTGTGAGACAGTGAAAGACATTGCAGCTGCATATTATTGCACGTCGTTATATTACAATTAGTGCTGTCAAAATTATCGCGTTATTATCGCGTTAACGCGAGGCCATTTTAACGGCGATAATTTTTTTAACGTGAGATTAACGCTATGTGGTTTTATGGTAAAATTTTCCAAGTACATCCCGCTGCAGCCTGCGAGAAGGCGGGGCTATTTTCCCCCAGTCTATGCATTTCTCATAGGCTTCTAGAGCGGAGCTCCTGAAGGGAAAAAGACGCTCATACACTGGGTGACGCTAGTGCCTTTTCTTTAAGCCCCACCACCAACAAACAAGTTGAGTGTCTGGTAACTAGTAGCAACCTGAAATACGCTGAGAAAACAGATTACTGAGGTGAAATGGAATCTGCTACGGCACTCTTGCTGTCACAGGTCGGTATCGTGTGTGTGTGTGTGTGTGGGTGGGTGTGTCTGTGTGTGGGTGGGTGGGTGTGTGTGTGTTCTCATTTTTGTTAAGAGTCTGAAAAGTAACTTTTATAGACTACCTCCATCTAGTGATGTCGGTCTATTGATTTTGATGTATTGATTGAAAATTGTTCATTATTATCTTGGTTAATTAACATCTAGTGTTAACTGTACTACATTTTATAGCAGTAGGGTAAAATGCTTGTCTTTGTTCAAAAGACTGTATTAACTGTAAAGACTGTCTTTTACATCAGCCTGTTTTCAGGGCCTTTTTTTTGGCTACATATTTGTTATTTTTTGCTACATGCCATCTTCTTGCCATATGTTTCTATGGCATAAATCAGTATCTGTGACCTGTTCTCATTTAAAAAAAAGAACATTGGCACAAACCTAGCCTGTATGTATTTTTTGTATGTCATCGAGAGTATTTAAATGATTTTCAATCAGAAAAAAAAATTTGCGATTAAAATGCGATTAATCGCGAGTTAACTCAGGCATTGATGCGATTAATCGCGATTAAAAAAATTTAATCGATTGACAGCACTAATTACAATACAATTATAGATTATATTATTGTATATCATGACATATTGCATCGCAGCCTTTATTTATACAATTTAAGAAATGCATATTGTTAAAAGTAATTATATAAGACATTGCACTAACATTGTTTTTTAATGTGTACTATAGTAATAATTTGCACTACTTCAAATGTTATTGATATCTGTTATTACTTAATTTGATCTACCTCCAATTTTTATGTTTGTAATTGATGTTTCATAAATACGTATTTTTTATTACTTTGGAATTTTTTTTATACATAGAAATTTTTTATAAAAAGCATAGTATTTTGTATTATTACATTGTATTGTTATATTTGCATATTATTGCACGTTGTTATATTATTATACAATTATAGATTATATTATTGTATATCATGACATATTGCATCGCAGCCTTTATTTATACAATTTAGGTAATGCATATTATTATAAATACTTATATAAGAATTTGCACTAACAGTGTTTAACTGTTAATGTTTACTATAACTACAATTTGTATAATAATAATTTGCAATACCTCCACTTTCCATTTCTCCATTGATGTTTCATTAAGACCGACTTATTAATAGGATTGAACATTTTGTATAAATACATACTATGTTATTGTAAGTAATTGCACTGCATTTTCATCGCGTCCATTTTTTATTTGTAACCATTTACCTACAAGCATTCAAACTGCACTGCACTGTTCTGCGCTACACTGTGTTCTCAAGTTTCACTACTTGCAAATAAACACTGAAAAAGAACCTGATCTTTTGAGACCTCTTACTTTTGGGTATGGATGCAAAACACACCTATGGCTAAAAAACAACCCACTTGTTAAATGTTTGCTTAGAGTGTATTGTTGATACAAAGAAATTGTCAATTCCATATTGAGCATCAATCTTTTCTTTAATACAGTAATTCATAAACACCAGAATAAAGTGGTTGACTTCAAGGTGTGGAAGTCCAGTGTAGTATTTCACTTTGACAGTGTCTTCCTTCAGGAAATCTTCATCCATTTTTCTCTGGCCAAGCTCACGTTTCAGGGTCCTGTTCTCCTCCAGCAGCCGGTTGATTTCAGCACGCCGGCGCTGACAGAAGTCACATTCTGTCAGCGGTGTCTGCTCAGCTCCATCCTCAGCTGGTGCTGGTGTCTCCACTATGGATAAAATAAGGACATCTTTTAGGTAAATGTGCATCATGCAGCTGAAAAAGCCACAAAAGCAACTTACGGTGTTGAATCTGCTGGCTCTGTAAGGCTTACCGGGTGGAACAAGATCATCAATAGCTGTCTCATCCTCGCAGGTGTACTGTCAGTCCTTTGCCGTTTTCTCTTTTCCTGTCTCTCATAGCGTGCAGTCTGTGTGGCCTTTATCTCAGTGTGGCCCAAGTGTAGTGATCAGTCTCTGGGCGCGCGTTCATGCATGTATGTGGTGCCACGGATGAAGGAAGGAAACCCTGTAGGCTATAAAATAAAACCGTGCATCTTTAACTTACCAGAATGAAAATGCAGGGAACACACTCGCATTGACATCAGGATACTGTGGAAAGTTATGTTCTGTCGTCTTACAGCCGCGATCCAAGCTAGCCGACGACTTTTTGTTATCTGTGAAACTTGGTCTCCGTGTTTGCGCCTCCAGGCAGGACAGCGGTGGAAAGTTATCCCATTTTGTAGGTTTTTCCCTCAGCGATCATATGATGCGCTGTTACAGCCCACAATACAGCAACGGTTTACCATGGTTGAAATCAAGTTACGGTGAAATTAAACGAAATAAAACACGGCTGAGAGGGATAACAGTACGCGTTAGTCACAGGCAATAGTCTAAGGAAGCCGTAAAGTGCGCCGTCAACATGGCGACCACGCAAAGTGGTGACGTCACGACGACCAAGCCCTATTGCGAGGTAACGCAAAAGGTTTTGCGAGGTAACGCAAAAGGTTTTGCGAGGGAACGCAAAAGTTTTTGCGAGGGAACGCAAAAGTATTGCGAGGTAACGCAAAAGTATTGCGAGGGAACGCAAAAGTTTTGCGAGGTAACGCAAAAGAAAAAAAATTCCCCATGTCCCCTAGGGGGCTCCGTATGCTGTTAATGAAAAGTCTTTAAAACTTGATTAGAAAAATGCTTTTAACCCTTGAGTCTCTCATGTAATGAGGTGAAGGAGTTTCTAAATGGACATTTTATCACAAGTCAAACATGGAAAAAGGCCTCTACTGTTCAATCATATGGTTCTAACTGCTGGGACTTCTTATGTGAAGCAATACATCTTTTTTTTTTTTTAAGATAATTAGTTTCATGTGTTATGGATGAAAAATGTTTCTCCCATGAGTCGCCATGTGTTGAGTCACATTATCTTCTCTAGAAAAACTTTTGCCACAAATTGTACAGGAGAAAGGCTTCTCACCTGTGTGAATTATCATGTGTTCATTAAGCCCAGATTTAAAGATAAAGGTTTTTCCACAGAACTGACATTCAAAAGGCTTCTGACAAGTATGATCTCTTGTGTTACTTTTGACAGTAAACCTTTTGTTACAAATAGTACAGGAAAATGGTTTCTCACCTGTATGAAGTCTGATGTGTGCACCAAGATCTGATTTCTGAGAGAAGCTTTTTCCAGAGGACAGACAGTCATTAATCTTCTTGCCTGAGTGAGTGCTCATGTGATCCATTAAATGTTCTTTTTTTGGAAAGTTTTCTCCACATTTCAAACACGGGAAATGTTCCTCGCATGTATCTTCAGTCTCGTGCCTCAGAACAAGCTGCTCTTCCTGCTCACCTATGATGAGCTCCATGATTTCCTCTTTTGTCCAGGGATGTTCTGGTTCTTGCTGCTCTTCTTTTATCTGCAGAGGTTGTGGTTCCTCTTGGTCCAAACTGGAATTCCTCTCCTGTTCACAGAAATCCTCCTCTTTTCCAACATAATCCTGAAGGTGATCTGGAAAGACAAACACAGCAGAAAGAATTTCTAATATTAGTTAAAGAAAGGACGCTTCACTTTCATCATCCTTGTATTGATCCAACTACATATAAACAGATTGGAACTACATCTCCCAGCATGCATTGCAGCTGTGACATTACAATAATATGTTTGGGCTGCCACTTTTATCTTTAAACCTTTAGATTATGTTTGAACAGAAGATGTTTTTCTTTCATTTTTCCAGTACACAAACCCAATCTTCATTTTCCGAACAATTTAATTATTGACGTTTTCCTGCCATCTGAAGTGATAAAACATCATGTGTTGACTTACATTCATTCACAAAATAAGGATCTGTATGTCTGTTTCCATCATAACATCCAAACAAATGTCTATACATGATCATTTGATGAAATATCATCTGGGGCGACGAAGATATATATATACATGTTTTAAGCTAAAAGAAGCAAAGAGCTAAGCTAAAGCTGCATCAAAACCTATTGTTCATATGTATCAGGGCAGATTTACAGAACAGTGTAGAAAACAACAGGTGCAGATGGGAAGGCTGAGAATGACCTTGCTCCCACACACACACAGAAAGAAGCTGATTAACAGTGGAGCAGAAAGGCAGGAAGCAACTCCATATTTGGAGATAGGAAGTAGGGAGTATGATCATTCTGTGGGACTGTCTGTGTGAAACTGTATGATGTTCCCCTATGAAGATAATAAAAGGAGCCGGTTATGCAGGGGGGGTCAGAGTTGCTGCTGATGCGTGCTGCTGATGCTCCTCTCCCTTTGCAAAGGCCAATCAAAGCTTTGTTGTCCAGAATTTTTTTATAACTGGAAGTCATTCTGCCTGCTGTGGCTTTTGAAAACATGGATATTGTCGGCGCCCCAAACATAGCTGCCGTTACCAAGGAATATTTTGAATCAGGACATGCGTATAAGGTCATACTGGATATGCTCAAGACTAATCACGAAATTTCAGTTAGTTTGCGTACACTGAAGGCACACTTCAAAGAAGCTGGACTGTTCAGACGACGCAACTTCCGGTTCAAGGGTCAAACGGCACCGTCGTCCAATCAGCGATGTCTCATGTTTCCCACTGGTACCTACCTTTTTCGGTAGGTTAATGTAATTGTGTTTTTCTTAATGTAGTGGAGCTTTGCTTTATGTAGTTTTGTTTTCCTTAATGCAGTTGCGCTTTGCTTTATGTAGTTGTGTTTTTCTTAATGTAGTTGCGCTTTGCTTTATGTAGTTGGGCTTTGCTTTATGTAGTTTTGTTTTCCTTAATGTAGTTGCGCTTTGCTTTATGTAGTTTTGTTTTCCTTAATGCAGTTGCGCTTTGCTTTATGTAGTTGTGTTTTTCTTAATGTAGTTGCGCTTTGCTTTATGTAGTTGCGCTTTGCTTTATGTAGTTGGGCTTTGCTTTATGTAGTTTTGTTTTCCTTAATGTAGTTGCGCTTTGCTTTATGTAGTTTTGTTTTCCTTAATGCAGTTGCACTTTGCTTTATGTAGTTGTGTTTTTCTTAATGTAGTTGCGCTTTGCTTTATGTAGTTGGGCTTTGCTTTATGTAGTTTTGTTTTCCTTAATGTAGTTGCGCTTTGCTTTATGTAGTTTTGTTTTCCTTAATGCAGTTGCGCTTTGCTTTATGTAGTTGTGTTTTTCTTAATGTAGTTGCGCTTTGCTTTATGTACAGGTGCTGGTCATAAAATTAGAATATCATGAAAAAGTAGATTGATTTCAGTAATTCCATTTAAAAAGTGAAACTTGTATATTATATTCATACATTACATACAAACTCATATATTTCAGATGTTTATTTTGTTTAATTTTGATGATTACAAATGACAACAAATGAAAATCTCAAATTCATCATATCAGAAAATTAGAATATTGTGAAAAGGTTCAAAATTGATGGCCCCTGGTGCCACACTCTAATCAGCTAATTAACTCAAACCACCTGCAAAAGCCTTTAAATGGTCTTTCAGTCTAGTTCTATAGGCTACACAATCATGGGGAAGACTGCTGACTTGACAGTTGTCCAAAAGACGACCATCGACACCTTGCACAAGGAGGGCAAGACACAAAAGGTCATCGCTAAAGAGGCTGGCTGTTCACAGAGCTCAGTGTCCAAGCACATTAATAGAGAGGCGAAGGGAAGGAAAAGATGTGGTCGAAAAAAGTGTACAAGCAAGAGAGATAACCGCACCCTGGAGAGGATTGTGAAACAAAACCCATTCAAAAATGTGGGGGAGATTCACAAAGAGTGGACTGCAGCTGGAGTGAGTGCTTCAAGAACCACCACACACAGACGTATGAAAGACATGGGTTACTGCTGTCGCATTCCTTGTGTCAAGCCACTCTTGAACCACAGACAGCGTCAGAAGCGTCTTGCCTGGGCTAAAGAGAAACAGGACTGGACTGCTGGTGAGTGGTGCAAAGTCATGTTCTCTGATGAAAGTAAATTTTGCATTTCCTTTGGAAATCAAGGTCCCAGAGTCTGGAGGAAAAGAAGAGAGGCACTTCATCCACGTTGCTTGAAGTCCAGTGTAAAGTTTCCACAGTCAGTGATGGTTTGGGGTGCCATGTCATCTGCTGGTGTTGGTCCATTGTGTTTTCTGAGGTCCAGGGTCAACGCAGCCACATACCAGGAAGTTTTAGAGCACTTCATGCTTCCTGCAGCTGACCAACTTTTTGGAGATGCAGATTTCATTTTCCAACAGGACTTGGCACCTGCACACAGTGCCAAAGCTACGAGTACCTGGTTGAAGGACCATGGTATCCCTGTTCTTAATTGGCCAGCAAACTCTCCTGACCTTAACCCCATAGAAAATCTATGGGGTATTGTGAAGAAGAAGATGCAATACACCAGACCCAACAATTCAGAAGAGCTAAAAGCCACTATTAGAGCAACCTGGGCTATCATAACACCTGAGCAGTGCCACAGACTGATCGACTCCATGCCACGCCGCATTGCTGCAGTAATACAGGCCAAAGGAGGCCCAACTAAATACTGAGTGCTGTACATGCTCATACTTTTCATGTTCATACTTTTCAGTTGGCCAACATTTCTATAAATCCTTTGTTTTTATTGGTCTTCAGTAATATTCTAATTTTCTGATATGATGAATTTGAGATTTTCATTTGTTGTCATTTGTAATCATCAAAATTAAACAAAATAAACATCTGAAATATATGAGTTTGTATGTAATGTATGAATATAATATACAAGTTTCACTTTTTAAATGGAATTACTGAAATCAATCTACTTTTTCATGATATTCTAATTTTATGACCAGCACCTGTAGTTGCGCTTTGCTTTATGTAGTTTTGTTTTCCTTAATGTAGTTGCGCTTTGCTTTATGTAGTTTTGTTTTTCTTAATGTAGTTGCGCTTTGCTTTATGTAGTTTTGTTTTCCTTAATGTAGTTGCGCTTTGCTTTATGTAGTTTTGTTTTCCTTAATGTAGTTGCGCTTTGCTTTATGTAGTTTTGTTTTTCTTAATGTAGTTGCGCTTTGCTTTATGTAGTTTTGTTTTTCTTAATGTAGTTGCGCTTCGCTTTATGTAGTTTTGTTTTTCTTAATGTAGTTGCGCTTTGCTTTATGTAGTTTTGTTTTCCTTAATGTAGTTACGCTTTGCTTTATGTAGTTTTGTTTTCCTTAAAGTAGTTGCGCTTCGCTTTATGTAGTTTTGTTTTCCTTAATGTAGTTGCGCTTTGCTTTATGTAGTTTTGTTTTCCTTAATGTAGTTGCGCTTTGCTTTATGTAGTTGTGTTTTTCTTAATGTAGTTGTGCTTTGCTTTATGTAGTTGTGTTTTTCTTAATGTAGTTGGGCTTTGCTTTATGTAGTTTTGTTTTCCTTAATGTAGTTGCGCTTTGCTTTATGTAGTTTTGTTTTTCTTAATGTAGTTGAGCTTTGCTTTATGTAGTTTTGTTTTCCTTAATGTAGTTGCGCTTTGCTTTATGTAGTTTTGTTTTCCTTAATGTAGTTGCGCTTTGCTTTATGTAGTTTTGTTTTCCTTAATGTAGTTGCGCTTTGCTTTATGTAGTTGTGTTTTTCTTAATGTAGTTGGGCTTTGCTTTATGTAGCTTTGTTTTCCTTAATGTAGTTGCGCTTTGCTTTATGTAGCTTTGTTTTCCTTAATGTAGTTGCGCTTTGCTTTATGTAGTTTTGTTTTCCTTAATGCAGTTGCGCTTTGCTTTATGTAGTTGTGTTTTTCTTAATGTAGTTGGGCTTTGCTTTATGTAGTTGTGTTTTCCTTAATGCAGTTGCGCTTTGCTTTATGTAGTTGTGTTTTTGTTAATGTAGTTGCGCTTTGCTTTATGTAGTTTTGATTTTCTTAATGTAGTTGCGCTTTGCTTTATGTAGTTTTGTTTTCCTTAATGTAGTTGCGCTTTGCTTTATGTAGTTTTGTTTTCCTTAATGTAGTTGCGCTTTGCTTTATGTAGTTGTGTTTTTCTTAATGTAGTTGCGCTTTGCTTTATGTAGTTTTGTTTTTCTTAATGTAGTTGCGCTTTTCTTTATGTAGTTGCGATTTCCTTAATGTAGTTGCGCTTTTAGATTTGTAGTTGCAGTTTGCACTTCAGGGCCACCGTACTTTTCTGTTATAGTGTAAACTTAAAGGAGTAATCTTTACCATTTGGAGAGTGTTTTCCTTGAACCACTAAACCACAGAATCAAGATTACTCAGAATTATCATTGAATCTTTCTCTGTGAAGAGCTGGTTCAGGATTTTTTTTCCTTGTCATTAATGGAAAAACCAGGAGGTTTTAGCAACCAGAGAAACAAGGCTGAGGGCAACATTCCACATATCAAGGCAGAGACAGAGTGCTGGAGGTAAGGTACACTGCCAGGTGAGTGAGGGAAGATAGATGGATCTGTTTAGAGTCAAATCTCATTTAAGTTGTAAAGTGTGTTTTTTAGTGTATTTCATTTCAAGAAACTTTATGGCCCCACATCATGTGATCAATTGACTTTAAATCAGTGTTGGATCATAGTTCCCTATTGGCTTCAATCTTACATCTTTTATTTTTCCATTTCAAATCTCTTAATAGCTTTTAATAATATGGATATCTTAATATTGTGATTTTTTTCTCAATACTTTCCAGGTTTTGTTATGGACTGACTCATAATCTATGTGGGATCGTGGTACTCTGCTGCTTTCATGAGATGCACCTTTTAGTTTTGCACATCACACCTTTAAATAATTGTTATAAATGTTAGTATAAAGGCTACATAATAACATTGTAGCCTGAGAGCTTCTCTGCTTCAAAGTCTAGGCCTACACTTTTAATTTGAAAACAGGAAGTCAGTACACATTGTAGCAGTTTTCTCTCGCCGAGTTTTTACTGTAAAGCCTGTAACACAGGGGCACTTGAAATGTTGGGACCATGGACATAATATAAGAGTAGACCCCACATTGATCGCTTTCTGCTGTGGGCACTGATGTGATTTGGTGGCGCCATCTTGGGGCGGTCGGCAGCTCTGCTCAGTGTGATGTGTTGAGCAGGAAAAGAATCAATTTTAAATCCCTGAATATTGAACTAATTTCTCCAAATTTTTTGTGTGTTGAAAACATGTGCATTCAGTGTATTTATATATCGTTAGTGGGGTTAATAGAATATTCTGATAGGACGTATGCATGTTGCAAAGCAAAGCCATTTATACTTTTTTTATAACTATAAAGAGAAACATAGGTATAGAAACGGGTATACACAAATACACACACATACATACATACACACATATATGTATACACACACATACAAACATATATACACACACATACATATATATACACTAGGGATGGAACGGCTTATGAAAACCGTCCGAACCGTTCGGTTCCACTGTCTCGGTTCGATTCGCGTGTGTTGCTTTCGGTTCACGCGCTGCTCCTTTTTCTCATAGGCAAAGCGTGTACACTCCAGAGCAGAAGGTGGCGGTACTGTGACCAAAGCCAACCACCAGTAGTAAACAAGATGAAGAAGTGAAGCAGTGTAGCCGGGTGTAGCAGAAAAAAATCAGTTGTGGAGAATTGTGTGGGTATGGCGAGTGGGAAAGAACAGGAGTTGGAAGACGCACCAGCAGCACTTTATAGGTCTGCTGTATGGCACCACTTTTCATTTGGAGTGACCTACGATGACGGCGTAAGGAAAGTGGTGGATAAAAGTGCAACAGTGTGCAAGCATTGTGCAACTCGTGTTGTTTATGCTAGCAGCAACACGACCAACATGTCAGCTCACCTGCGGAGACATCATCCCAGTGAGACAGTTGGCAGCGCAAGGAGGAGAGGGAAAGAATCGACAGTGCAACTTCAACTCCCCGCAGCTTTTAAACAGACATACGGTGATGAGTCAGAAAGGGCGACATGCATAACTAAAGGAGTGGGATATTTCATTGCCAAAGATATGCAGCCTTATTCTGTAGTGGAGGGTGCGGGATTCCGTTCTATGATTAAAGCACTGGAGCCACGATATAAAATCCCCTCCCGCAAACACTTCAGCAACAAGGTAATTCCCGCACTTTATGAAGAGACCCGACAAAGAATTGTTAAAGAGTTGTCTGACACAGCCTCTGTAGCGCTAATTAGTGATGGATGGACCACCAGAGCCACTGAAAGTTTCCTGACTGTGACTGTCCATTACCGTATTTTCACGACTATAAGGCGCACATAAACGTCTTTTTTTCCCCTCAAAATGTGCGGTGCGCCCTTTGGTGCGGTGCGCCCTATGTGTGTTGTAACTGCGACTTTTGAGACCACCTCATTGAGGAGATGATGAAAGAGTGGCTGAGGGAGGTGAATGTAAGGAGACCAGGTGGTTTTTTTTCCACTCATCACTATTGCTGTTATTCTGTGACTCCATGCGTGCCCATCTCACAGCTGATGTGAAAAACATGGTAAAACAAATTAACACTGTGCTCGCTGTTATTCAACTGCTCAACATCGGTGTGAACTAGGCGTAGCAGAAGCAGCGAGTTTACATGCAATGTCAATGGTTTACGCGCGTATAGGCGCAGCAAAAGGTCCCGCAGCGCATCTTGAGCAGCAGGCGCAGCGCATCGGGAGCGTTTAAGCATCTGCCAACGCGCTGCTGCTGCTCGAGATGGAAAAATTGAAGTTTTGCTGCTGGAAGCGCCGCATCAACCAATCAGAGAAGCTGATCTGGGAGCTGACAGCGAGACAGACACATCACTCTGATGACATATGATATTAAGGCAAATGAAAGGGCTGGATGGAAGCGGAGATGATGAAAGCGTGGCTGAGGGAGCTGTATGTGAGGAGACCAGGTGGTTTTTTCCACGCATCACCATCACTAAATCTGTGACTCCATGCGTGCCCATCTCACAGCCGATGTGAAAAACATGGTGAAACAAATAAACGATGTGTTTGCTGTTATCCCGGGGTCTGACAAAGGAACTTTAACCGCTCGACATCGGTGTGAACCGGCCGTTCAAAGTAAGGCTGCGAGCGGCGTGGGAGCGATGGATGAGCGACGGAGACCACAGTTTCACGAAAAGTGGAATGCAGCGCCGGGCAAGTTATGCCACCGTTAGCGGATGGATTGTTGATGCTTGGGCTAACGTGTCTGCTGGGGCTGTTGTTCAAGCTTTCGCAAAGCCGGCATCATTTCTGAGGAGCCGCCCGGCACGGAAAGTGACTCTGACAGCGAAGAAGGGGAAATTGGCATGTCTGATTTAGCGCAGCTGTTTAATTCATAAACAGAGGATGATGACTTTGATGGGTTTGATTTATTCTTTGTAATAAATACTTGAATAAAGCACAATCATAATCAGTTTTGCTCCCGCTCTATTTTTCTACCTGAAAACTTAATTCAACAGCAGCCTCTGGGCCGGGTCTCCTCCGGGTTCACCGCAGCGGCTGGCAGGTGTTTTTTCATCTAAATAATCTAAATCTTACAGCGATATTTGCTGTGATCAGTGGGAATAAAGTAGTTTTAATATGTTTTAAGTGAGAAAGTCCACCTGAAAACTTAATAATTGCAGTCAGTTCATCCAGATTATTATCCTGCCTATACTATTTCTGTCGGAGCCGCTCAGACCCCCACATACCAGCGGTACACCGACAGTAGAAATCCCTTCAACAGCAGCCTCTAGGCTGGGCAGCCTCCGGGTTCACCGCGGTGGATGGCAGGTGTTTTTCATCTAAATAATTTAAACTGCAGGCACCAGGATGCCGGTAATAAAAGCGAACATATTCCGTCGGCAGGTTTCAGGATTTTAAGTTAATTTAGGAGCGATCACAGTGCTCTGCCATCTGCGATGTGTCTGTCTCACGGCCAGCTCCCAGGTTTGATTAATACTTTGTAATAAATACATGAATATAGCACAGTCATACTCAGTTTTGCCCCCGCTGTATTTTTAAATACGCAGTAGAGGTATTTAAAGGTAGTAGAGGACATGTACCTGTATATAAAAAACGCGCCCTATAGTCCGGTGCGCCTTATGTGTGTGTTAAATACAGTAATGGCACACATAACTGAGACTGCGCCTTTTAGTACGGTGCGCCTTATGGTCGTGAAAATACGGTACATTACCTCAGAATGGGAGATGAAAAGCTCCGTTTTACAGACACACCCACTTTATGAGAGCCATACTAGCAAGCATCTCTCTGACGCACTGACAGAAGCAGTGACAGAATGGAAGTTGCACAGGGGCAGCAGCAAAATCCCTGTTACTACAGACAATGCAAAAAATATAGTGAATGCAGTAGATGCAATGGTTGGACTGGGGCCACAAATTGGCTGCTTTGCACATACTGTTAATCTTGCAGCCAAGAATGCAGTCTCAATAAGTCAGGTATCCCGGCTCCTGGGGAAGATGAGGAAAGTGGTGACATTTTTCCATCGGAGCACAACAGCCACCCACGCCCTTAAATCCAAACAGGAGATGCTGCAATTGCCACTTCACAAACTAATACATGATGTCCCAACCCGTTGGAACACAACATATGACATGCTGGAGCGTTATTTGGAGCAGCAGGCTTCCATCTATTCTGCTCTGATGGACAAGGATGTTAAGAAAAATGCCAAAGACATTGCTGTTTTGACTGATAGTGAGGCAACACTGGCAGAGGATCTGACCAAGATTTTCAAACCTCTGAAGAATGTAACAATGCTCATGAGCACGGAAACATCCCCTTCAGTGTCCATGATCATCCCTCTGCAGAAGATGATACTAAAATCCATGACACCCAGTGAAGAGGACAGCCCCACCATCAAAGATGCTAAGGCAGCCATCACTAAAAACTTGGAAGACAGATATAGGGACCCTGATCTTCAGGACTATCTGCACAGAAGCACAGCCCTGGATCCAAGATTTAAGTCCCTGCCATACTTGGAAAAAGACTCTATTCAGAAAATCTACAGTGCTGTCACCAAAGAGATCATGGAAATTGAAGAGCAGGTATTGTTTTTTTTTTTTATTCCATAATTGGTACTAAATTTAATGTATTTTATCATAATTACAATTTCTCTCATTTTTTAAACTAAACAGAATACTTGAGCCTATGCATTCATTTTATTTTCTCAGTGTACAGTAGAGCATATAGTTTTAGTGTCTGTGCTGCTATGTCAGTGTTTGTTTTTATCAATATTTGTTTTTTAAACTACCATAATATTTGTCATTTTATCATGCAGGTTCAACCCAGAAAAGCACAGGTGGCCAGTTCATCCTCAGCTGGAGAGCCAGAGGCATCAGAAGACTCATCCCCTCCTCAGAAAAAATCTGTCATGGCAAAGCTTTTTGGAGAGCTCTATACATCAGAGAAGGGAACCACCAAGTCTTTGTCCCAGATCACTGAGGAGGAGGTCATGTCATACAGGCTCACAGGATGCATTCCTGTGGATGAAAATCCACTTGCATGGTGGAGAAGCAACGAGCATAAGTATCCTCATATTGCTAAATTGGCACTGGCTAGTAGATCTCGTCTTTTGGCAGAGAATGTGGACAAACTCCTCTTCTTGCAGAAGAACATGATAATAGAATGAGCAGAGCCTTGTTGTTTATAAGCAGTGCAGTATGTTTGGTTTATGCTATATTTTATATTGCTGATTATATTATTTGCTGGATTATTTATTTTGTTATTTTAGATAACACAGTTGCACTTTAAGTTTGATAAGAAATCCAGCCTTATTTATTTGATTGTATTTCAAACACTGCAGAACAAACTGAGTTTTGATAATCAGCGAATTGAAACATGTCAATTTATCTAAGGGCTGGGCGATATAGAAAAAAAGCTTATCGATAAAAAAAAAATTCATATTGATCGATATTGATAATTATTGAAAAGATTTGAAACCATATTTTATGTACAGCTCTGCCTGGACATTTTATGATATTGCTAAATTATTTAATTTTAATAAAGAACACAAACACAGATTTCCAATTAAATATTTATTTAACCAACTTTTTTAACCATAACAGAAGTGTTTTAAAGAAAAATAACTTAAGAGACCTGAGTTATGTTATTAAATACTGACAAAGAATAAACTAAAGTGACCAGAAAAGTGACCAAAATAAATACAAAAAAAAAAACTTTTATCGACCTGCTTTTTTACGATTGTGCCACACGTCTTTCGATCGATATAAATCGTTATTGAATTATCGCCCAGCCCTAATTTATCTTAAGTTAATTTCAAACAAAGGGACCTAACTCTAGTTTTGATAAAGCCTCTGCTTCTTTGTTAAAGATTGTTTGCCAAGTAAATGAAGCACATGTTGGAAATAACACTGTCTCCTCTCTTGCAATGCCAGAATCTTACCTACTTTTAACCTAAGACTGTCACAATGATGTATCAAATGTCAGACTGCTTTTTTCTTTCAGTTTTAACCTGACTATACAAGAAATAATAGATTTTCTTAACAATCAACATGTACTGAACCGAACCGAAAACCGTGACCACAAAACCGTGAACCGAACCGAATCATGGATTTTGTGAACCGTTCCATCCCTAATAAATATACACATATACACATGCATAGATACACACATATACACACATACATAGATACACACATACACAAATACATAGATACACACATACATAGATACACACATATATACACACATACATAAATACACACATACATACACTCACCAGCCACTTTATTAAGTACCCCATGCTAGTAACGGGTTGGACCCCCTTTTGCCTTCAGAACTGCCTCAATTCTTCGTGGCATAGATTCAACAAGGTGCTGGAAGCATTCCTCAGGGAGTTTGGTCCATATTGACATGATGGCATCACACAGTTGCCGCAGATTTGTCGGCTGCACATCCATGATGCGAATCTCCCGTTCCACCACATCCCAAAGATGCTCTATTGGATTGAGATCTGGTGACTGTGGAGGCCATTTGAGTACAGTGAACTCATTGTCATGTTCAAAAAACCAGTCTGAGATGATTCCAGCTTTATGACATGGCGCATTATCCTGCTGAAAGTAGCCATCAGAAGTTGGGTACATTGTGGTCATAAAGGGATGGACATTAGGGCTGCAACTAATGATTATTTTAAAAATCGATGAATGGACGATTATTTTTTCGATTAATCGATGAATCTGACAAAAAATATTTTTTTATATTAACCTCTTTATTCCAAAATAAACATTTTAGACAGAACAAACAAGCACACAAGTACAGGTTGCTCATTAACTGTACTGGTGCAATATGAAAAATAAATGTTTGTGTTAAAACTACGCAAACTGACATGAGAAATGTAGCTGTACATCCACAAAATATAGGGTACTTTGTTTCATAAAGCGCAAAAAAAAACATTTTTGTTTTTAAAAGCCCCTAAGGGGTTCAAACAATAGGTCCCCCCATTTCAACAGATGAGTTTTTTTAGACTAGAAGAGTTCTGCCTTTTAAGACAGGAAAGTATAGCAGTTAAAGTTGCTACTTGAGAAAATACTGAACCATAGAGATAAAAATAGCCCTGTGATTCAAATTATAAATTGTATTTGGAATAAAAATGAGAGAACTAGGGGTACTAAAAAACACATCCTCCAAAGACAGATATTTACATGGGAATGTGGCATATAATTAATTGACATATTACTGATCTTGCTGGATTTTATGCTGCTTTACTTCCATAAATTGCAGGATCATCTTTACTTTATCTTTGCCAGAAGATTTAAACTTTAAAAAGCCTTGCCCTCATAATTTGCAAGTTAATTTATTCTAGGGCTGCAACAACGAATCGATAAAATCGATAAAAATCGACTTTTAAAAGCGTTGGCAACGAATTTAATCATCGATTAGTTGTGTCGCGCGATTAATGCGTCATCCGCCGCCATCCGGGGGAAGAAAAAAAATATGGCGGAACGAGTCAGCTCAGCAGGTGCAGTGTTGCCAACTCAGCGACTTTTCAGACCCCTCCAGCGACTATTTATCAAAAAAGCGACTAGCGACAAATCTGGCGACTTTTTACGGTGTCACTGGTGGCTTTTGCCTGCCGTGGGGCGCCTCCCCCATCCCAACCCCTTTCTCCCTCTCCCACAGGAATCCCTCTCAGCGCTGCAGTCAGAGCCGCAGGATTTTAGTGAGGAGTTTACCCTCAGCGCCCAGACTGCAAATGAAGCGCGCATGCGCCGGGATTGACGGCGCAAATTGATCGCAATAATTAAAATAGCCTGCGCTTTGTAAAGTGAAAAAAAAGTCGTAACATGCAACTTTTGTAAAAACAAATGAACATGGCACGGAACCACCACTGTTATGATGCAGCACCTGAAAAGAAAACACGTTGGAGCCTTTGATGGCAGTGAAGAGAGCTCATCAGCAGGATGGGTAACCATGTGTTTCGTTTTAAAGTGGGGAAACGTTACGTTAGTTTCTCAGGTAGCTCATCTGATGCTTTCCTTACCGTGTTAGTAGGTTACAGACAGGGATAAGGTTTTTCTTCTTATTTTACTTTTAATTTCATTTGAATTAGCTTAAGCAGCGTTTATATTTTCTTTATAAATAAATTAACTTGCAAATTATGAGGGCAAGGCTTTTAAAGTTTAAATCTTCTGGCAAAGATAAAGTAAAGAAGATCCTGCAATTTATGGAAGTAAAGCATAAAATCCATCAAGATCAGTAATATGTCAATTAATTATATGCCACATTCCCATGTAAATATCTGTCTTTGGAGGATGTGTTTTTTTGCACCCCTAGTTCTCTCATTTTTATTCCAAATACAATTTATATTTTGAATCAGAGGGCTATTTTTATATCTATGGTTAAGTATTTTCTCAAGTAGCAACTTTAACTGCTATACTTTCCTGTCTTAAAAGGCAGAACTCTTCTAGTCTAAAAAAAACTAATTTGTTGAAATGGGGGGGACCTATTTTTTTAACCCCTTAGAGGCTTTTAAAGACAAAAATGTCTTTTTTTACGCTTTATGAAACAAAGTAGCCTATATTTTGTGGATGTACAGCGACATTTCTCATGTAAGTTTGCGTAGTTTTAACACAAACATTTATTTTTCATATTGCACCAGTACAGTTAATGAGCTACTTGTATGCTTGTTTGTTCTTTCTAAAATGTTTATTTTGGAATAAAGAGGTTAATATAAAAAATATTTTTTGTCCGATTCATCGATTAATCGAAAAAATAATCGGCCGATTGATCGATTTTTAAAATAATCGTTAGTTGCAGCCCTAATTTATTCATAAATTAAATATAAACGCTGCTTAAGCTAATTCAAATGAAATTAAAAGTAAAATAAGTAGCCAACCTTATCACTGTCTGTAACCTACTAACACGGTAAGGAAAGCATCAGATGAGCTACCTGAGAAACCAACGTTACGTTTCCCCACTTTAAAACGAAACAAACGTGGTGGTTCCGTGCCATGGTAATTTCTTTTGACAAAAGTTGCATGTTATCACTTTTTTCACTTTACAAAGCGCAGGCTATTTTAATTATTGTGATCAATTTGCGCCGTCAATCCCGGTGCATGCGCGCTTCATTTGCAGTCTGGACGCTGAGGCTCTGACTGCAGTGCTGAGAGGGACTCCTTCGGGAAAACGCGGTTGGGATGGGAGAGGCGCCCCACGGCAGAGTAGGAACGATACATGCTTTCACGTAAGAGTCTCCAAAAGCCTCCAGTGACACCGAAAAAAGTCGCCAGATTTGTCGCTAGTCGCTTTTTTGAAAAATAGTCGCTGGAGGGGTCTGAAAAGTCGCTGAGTTGGCAACACTGCACCTGCGGCGCTGACTCGCTCTGCCGTATTTTTTTTTTCTTCCCCCGTTTCAGTCAAGAGGCAGTGATGACGGCACGGCGGATGACGCATTAATCGCACGACACAACTAATCAATGATGAAATTCGTTGCCAACACTTTTAAAAGTCTATTTTTATCGATTTTATCGATTCGTTGTTGCAGCCCTAATGGACATGGTCAGCAACAATACTCAGGTAGGCTGTGGCGTTGCAACGATGCTCAATTGGTACCAAGGGGCCCAAAGAGTGCCAAGAAAATATTCCCCACACCATGACACCACCACCACCAGCCTGAACCGTTGATACAAGGCAGGATGGATCCATGCTTTCATGTTGTAGACGCCAAATTCTGACCCTACCATCCGAATGTCACAGCAGAAATCGAGACTCATCAGACCAGGCAACGTTTTTCCAATCTTCTATTGTCCAATTTCGATGAGCTTGTGCAAATTGTAGCCTCCGTTTCCTGTTCTTAGCTGAAAGGAGTGGCACCCGGTGTGGTCTTCAGCTGCTGTAGCCCATCTGCCTCAAAGTTCGACGTACTGTGCGTTCAGAGATGCTCTTCTGCCCTCCTTGGTTTTAACGGGTGGTTATTTGAGTCACTGTTGCCCTTCTATCAGCTCGAACCAGTCTGGCCATTCTCCTCTGACCTCTGGCATCAACAAGGCATTTCCGCCCAAATAACTGTCGCTCACTGGATGTTTTTTCTTTTTCGGACCATTCTCTGTAAACCCTAGAGATTGTTGCGCGTGAAAATCCCAGTAGATCAGCACTTTCTGAAATACTCAGACCAGCCCTTCTGGCATATTAGGGGTGGAACGGTTCACAAAATCCACGGTTTGGTTCCATTCACGGTTTCTGGTCACGGTTTTCGGTTCGGTTCGATACATGTCGATTGTTACACCGAAATCCCATAAAAATTTATGGAATTAATGAAAAAATCCCCCAAAAAATAATGGATTGTAATTATTTTAAATGATCCCCAGAAACCCTGGATCATTTCCACATGTTTTGCTGCTTTGAATTTAATCATCTCGCACATGCCCTCTACCATCTCCAAGGGACTCAGAGCGGAGCGGACGGGAACCACAGTGGAGGCTGTAGGCTTTCCTTTGAGCAGCCGGTCTGCAGCGCAGCGGGGCGGAGCGGGGGTTGCTGATGGAGTATGAGGGATTTCGGGGTTAGCATGACATGCTGGTCATGTTGCTGTTAGCGTAAACAAAACGTGTTGCACAATGCTCCCACACTGTTGCACTTTTATCCACAACTTTCTTTCCGCCGTCATCGTAGGTCACTCTGAATGCAAAGCGCTCCCATACAGCAGACCTATAAAGTGCTGCTGGCGCGTCTTCCAACTCCTGTTCTTTCCCACTCGCCATTCCGACACAATTCTCCACAACAACGATTTTTTTTCTGCTACACCTGGCTAAGCTGCTTCGCTTCTTCTTCTTCTTGTTTACTACTGGTGGTTGGCTTTGGTCGCAGTACCGCCACCTTCTGCTCTGGAGTGTAAATACGGCGGAAAGAAAGTTGTGGATAAAAGTGCAACACATGTAACACCTTTTGTTTATGCTAACAGCAACATGACCAACATGTCATTCTAACCCCGAAATCCCACATACTCCGTCAGCAACCCCCGCTGCGCTCCAGACCGCCTGCACAAAGCAAAGCATTTAGCCTCCACTGTGGCTCCCGTCGCTTGGAGATGGTAGAGGGCATGCGCGAGATGATTAAATTCAAAGCAGCAAAACATACGGAAATGATCCATGGTTTCCACAGATCATTTAAAATAATTACAATCTATTATTTTTTGGGGGATTTTTTCATTAATTTCATAAATTTTTATGGGATTTCGGTGTAACAATCAACATATACCGAATCGAACCGAACACCGTGACCACGAAGCCGTGAATCGAACCAAACCGTGGATTTTGTGAACCGTTCCACCCCTAATATATACACACACATACATACATGTATATATATATATATATTAGTGCTGTCAAAATTATCGCGTTATTATCGCGTTAACGCGAGGCCATTTTAACGGCGATAATTTTTTTAACGTGAGATTAACGCTATGTGGTTTTATGGTACAATTTTCCAAGTACATCCCGCTGCAGCCTGCGGGAAGGCGGGGCTATTTTCCCCCAGTCTATGCATTTCTCATAGGCTTCGACAGCGGAGCTCCTCAAGGGAAAAAGACGCTCATACACTGGGTAGCGCTAGTGCCTTTTCTTTAAGCCCCACCACCAACAAACAAGTTGAGTGTCTGGTAACTAGTAGCAACCTGAAATACGCTGAGAAAACAGATTACTGAGGTGAAATGGAATCTGCTACGGCACGTCTTGCTGTCTGTGTACGCAACAGGTCGGTATCGTGTGTCTGTGTGTGTGTGTGTGTGTGTGTGTGTGTTCTCATTTTTGTTAAGAGGCTGAAAAGTAACTTTCTAGACTACCTCCATCTTGTGATGTCGGTCTATTGATTTTGATGTATTGATTGAAAATTGTTCATTATTATCTTGGTCAATTGACATCTAATGTTAACTGTACTACATTTTATAGCAGTAGGGTAAA
>NW_024038400.1:0-48123 GCF_016077235.1 Cyprinodon tularosa | reverse complement strand
TGGTTCTACCTTTCCACCACAGTGAGGACACTATGCTGGTTCTTACTTTCCACCACAGTGAGGACACTATGCTGGTTCTACCTTTCCACCACAGTGAGGACACTATGCTGGTTCTACCTTTCCACCACAGTGAGGACACTATGCTGGTTCCAACTTTCCACCACAGTGAGGACACTATGCTGGTTCAACCTTTCCACCACAGTGAGGACACTATGCTGGTTCTACCTTTCCACCATAGTGAGGACACTATGCTGGTTCCAACTTTCCACCACAGTGAGGACACTATGCTGGTTCTAACTTTCCACCACAGTGAGGACACTATGCTGGTTCTACCTTTCCACCACAGTGAGGACACTATGCTGGTTCTACACTTTCCACCACAGTGAGGACACTATGCTGGTTCCTAACTTTCCACCACAGTGAGGACACTATGCTGGTTCTACCATTTCCACCACAGTGAGGACACTATGCTGGTTCAACCTTTTCCACCACAGTGAGGACACTATGCTGGTTCTACCTTTCCACCACAGTGAGGACACTATGCTGGTTCCTACCTTTCCACCACAGTGAGGACACTATGCTGGTTCTACCTTTCCCCCCCCCCCCCCCCCCCCCCACTTTCCACCACAGTGAGGACACTATGCTGGTTCTACCTTCCACCACAGTGAGGACACTATGCTGGTTCTACCTTTCCACCACAGTGAGGACACTATGCTGGTTCTACCTTTCCACCACAGTGAGGACACTATGCTGGTTCTAACTTTCCACCACAGTGAGGACACTATGCGTTCTACCTTTCCACCACAGTGAGGACACTATGCTGGTTCTACCTTTCCACCACAGTGAGGACACTATGCTGGTTCTACCTTTCCACCACAGTGAGGACACTATGCTGGTTCTACTTTCCACCCACAGTGAGGACACTATGCTGGTTCTACACTTTCACCACAGTGAGGACACTATGCTGGTTCCACTTTCCACCACAGTGAGGACACTATGCTGGTTCTACCTTTCCACCACAGTGAGGACACTATGCTGGTTCTACCTTTCCACCACAGTGAGGACACTATGCTGGTTCTACCTTTCCACCACAGTGAGGACACTATGCTGGTTCTACTTTCCACCACAGTGAGGACACTATGCTGGTTCTACTTTCCACCACAGTGAGGACACTATGCTGGTTCTACCTTTCCACCACAGTGAGGACACTATGCTGGTTCTACTTTCCACCACAGTGAGGACACTATGCTGGTTCTACCTTTCCACCACAGTGAGGACACTATGCTGGTTCTAACTTTCCACCACAGTGAGGACACTATGCTGGTTCTACCTTTCCACCACAGTGAGGACACTATGCTGGTTCTACCTTTCCACCACAGTGAGGACACTATGCTGGTTCTACCTTTCCACCACAGTGAGGACACTATGCTGGTTCTACCTTTCCACCACAGTGAGGACACTATGCTGGTTCTACCTTTCCACCACAGTGAGGACACTATGCTGGTTCTACCTTTCCACCACAGTGAGGACACTATGCTGGTTCTACCTTTCCACCACAGTGAGGACACTATGCTGGTTCCAACTTTCCACCACAGTGAGGACACTATGCTGGTTCTACCTTTCCACCACAGTGAGGACACTATGCTGGTTCCTACCTTTCCACCACAGTGAGGACACTATGCTGGTTCAACTTTCCACCACAGTGAGGACACTATGCTGGTTCTACCTTTCCACCACAGTGAGGACACTATGCTGGTTCTACCTTTCCACCACAGTGAGGACACTATGCTGGTTCCAACTTTCCACCACAGTGAGGACACTATGCTGGTTCTACCTTTCCACCACAGTGAGGACACTATGCTGGTTCTACCTTTCCACCACAGTGAGGACACTATGCTGGTTCTACCTTTCCACCACAGTGAGGACACTATGCTGGTTCTACCTTTCCACCACAGTGAGGACACTATGCTGGTTCAACCTTTCCACCACAGTGAGGACACTATGCTGGTTCTACCTTTCCACCACAGTGAGGACACTATGCTGGTTCTACCTTTCCACCACAGTGAGGACACTATGCTGGTTCTACCTACCTTTCCACCACAGTGAGGACACTATGCTGGTTCTACCTTTCCACCACAGTGAGGACACTATGCTGGTTCTACCTTTCCACCACAGTGAGGACACTATGCTGGTTCTACCTTTCCACCACAGTGAGGACACTATGCTGGTTCTACCTTTCCACCACAGTGAGGACACTATGCTGGTTCTACCTTTCCACCACAGTGAGGACACTATGCTGGTTCTACCTTTCCACCACAGTGAGGACACTATGCTGGTTCTACCTTTCCACCACAGTGAGGACACTATGCTGGTTCTACCTTTCCACCACAGTGAGGACACTATGCTGGTTCTACCTTTCCACCACAGTGAGGACACTATGCTGGTTCTACCTTTCCACCACAGTGAGGACACTATGCTGGTTCTACCTTTCCACCACAGTGAGGACACTATGCTGGTTCTACCTTTCCACCACAGTGAGGACACTATGCTGGTTCTACCTTTCCACCACAGTGAGGACACTATGCTGGTTCTACCTTTCCACCACAGTGAGGACACTATGCTGGTTCCAACTTTCCACCACAGTGAGGACACTATGCTGGTTCTACCTTTCCACCACAGTGAGGACACTATGCTGGTTCTACCTTTCCACCACAGTGAGGACACTATGCTGGTTCCAACTTTCCACCACAGTGAGGACACTATGCTGGTTCTACCTTTCCACCACAGTGAGGACACTATGCTGGTTCTACCTTTCCACCACAGTGAGGACACTATGCTGGTTCTACCTTTCCACCACAGTGAGGACACTATGCTGGTTCTACCTTTCCACCACAGTGAGGACACTATGCTGGTTCTACCTTTCCACCACAGTGAGGACACTATGCTGGTTCTACCTTTCCACCACAGTGAGGACACTATGCTGGTTCTACCTTTCCACCACAGTGAGGACACTATGCTGGTTCTACCTTTCCACCACAGTGAGGACACTATGCTGGTTCTACCTTTCCACCACAGTGAGGACACTATGCTGGTTCTACCTTTCCACCACAGTGAGGACACTATGCTGGTTCTACCTTTCCACCACAGTGAGGACACTATGCTGGTTCTACCTTTCCACCACAGTGAGGACACTATGCTGGTTCTACCTTTCCACCACAGTGAGGACACTATGCTGGTTCTACCTTTCCACCACAGTGAGGACACTATGCTGGTTCTACCTTTCCACCACAGTGAGGACACTATGCTGGTTCAACCTTTCCACCACAGTGAGGACACTATGCTGGTTCTACCTTTCCACCACAGTGAGGACACTATGCTGGTTCCAACTTTCCACCACAGTGAGGACACTATGCTGGTTCTACCTTTCCACCACAGTGAGGACACTATGCTGGTTCTACCTTTCCACCACAGTGAGGACACTATGCTGGTTCTACCTTTCCACCACAGTGAGGACACTATGCTGGTTCTACCTTTCCACCACAGTGAGGACACTATGCTGGTTCTACCTTTCCACCACAGTGAGGACACTATGCTGGTTCTACCTTTCCACCACAGTGAGGACACTATGCTGGTTCTACCTTTCCACCACAGTGAGGACACTATGCTGGTTCTACCTTTCCACCACAGTGAGGACACTATGCTGGTTCTACCTTTCCACCACAGTGAGGACACTATGCTGGTTCTACCTTTCCACCACAGTGAGGACACTATGCTGGTTCCAACTTTCCACCACAGTGAGGACACTATGCTGGTTCTACCTTTCCACCACAGTGAGGACACTATGCTGGTTCCAACTTTCCACCACAGTGAGGACACTATGCTGGTTCCTACCTTTCCACCACAGTGAGGACACTATGCTGGTTCTACCTTTCCACCACAGTGAGGACACTATGCTGGTTCTACCTTTCCACCACAGTGAGGACACTATGCTGGTTCTACCTTTCCACCACAGTGAGGACACTATGCTGGTTCTACCTTTCCACCACAGTGAGGACACTATGCTGGTTCTACCTTTCCACCACAGTGAGGACACTATGCTGGTTCTACCTTTCCACCACAGTGAGGACACTATGCTGGTTCCAACTTTCCACCACAGTGAGGACACTATGCTGGTTCTACCTTTCCACCACAGTGAGGACACTATGCTGGTTCTACCTTTCCACCACAGTGAGGACACTATGCTGGTTCTACCTTTCCACCACAGTGAGGACACTATGCTGGTTCAACCTTTCCACCACAGTGAGGACACTATGCTGGTTCTACCTTTCCACCACAGTGAGGACACTATGCTGGTTCTACCTACCTTTCCACCACAGTGAGGACACTATGCTGGTTCTACCTTTCCACCACAGTGAGGACACTATGCTGGTTCTACCTACCTTTCCACCACAGTGAGGACACTATGCTGGTTCTACCTTTCCACCACAGTGAGGACACTATGCTGGTTCTACCTTTCCACCACAGTGAGGACACTATGCTGGTTCCAACTTTCCACCACAGTGAGGACACTATGCTGGTTCTACCTTTCCACCACAGTGAGGACACTATGCTGGTTCTACCTTTCCACCACAGTGAGGACACTATGCTGGTTCTACCTTTCCACCACAGTGAGGACACTATGCTGGTTCTACCTTTCCACCACAGTGAGGACACTATGCTGGTTCTACCTTTCCACCACAGTGAGGACACTATGCTGGTTCTACCTTTCCACCACAGTGAGGACACTATGCTGGTTCTACCTTTCCACCACAGTGAGGACACTATGCTGGTTCTACCTTTCCACCACAGTGAGGACACTATGCTGGTTCTACCTTTCCACCACAGTGAGGACACTATGCTGGTTCTACCTTTCCACCACAGTGAGGACACTATGCTGGTTCTACCTACCTTTCCACCACAGTGAGGACACTATGCTGGTTCTACCTTTCCACCACAGTGAGGACACTATGCTGGTTCTACCTTTCCACCACAGTGAGGACACTATGCTGGTTCTACCTTTCCACCACAGTGAGGACACTATGCTGGTTCTACCTTTCCACCACAGTGAGGACACTATGCTGGTTCTACCTTTCCACCACAGTGAGGACACTATGCTGGTTCTACCTTTCCACCACAGTGAGGACACTATGCTGGTTCTACCTTTCCACCACAGTGAGGACACTATGCTGGTTCTACCTTTCCACCACAGTGAGGACACTATGCTGGTTCCAACTTTCCACCACAGTGAGGACACTATGCTGGTTCTACCTTTCCACCACAGTGAGGACACTATGCTGGTTCTACCTTTCCACCACAGTGAGGACACTATGCTGGTTCTACCTTTCCACCACAGTGAGGACACTATGCTGGTTCTACCTTTCCACCACAGTGAGGACACTATGCTGGTTCAACTTTCCACCACAGTGAGGACACTATGCTGGTTCTACCTTTCCACCACAGTGAGGACACTATGCTGGTTCTACCTTTCCACCACAGTGAGGACACTATGCTGGTTCTACCTTTCCACCACAGTGAGGACACTATGCTGGTTCTACCTTTCCACCACAGTGAGGACACTATGCTGGTTCTACCTTTCCACCACAGTGAGGACACTATGCTGGTTCTACCTTTCCACCACAGTGAGGACACTATGCTGGTTCTACCTTTCCACCACAGTGAGGACACTATGCTGGTTCTACCTTTCCACCACAGTGAGGACACTATGCTGGTTCTACCTTTCCACCACAGTGAGGACACTATGCTGGTTCCAACCTTTCCACCACAGTGAGGACACTATGCTGGTTCTACCTTTCCACCACAGTGAGGACACTATGCTGGTTCTACCTTTCCACCACAGTGAGGACACTATGCTGGTTCTACCTTTCCACCACAGTGAGGACACTATGCTGGTTCTACCTTTCCACCACAGTGAGGACACTATGCTGGTTCCAACTTTCCACCACAGTGAGGACACTATGCTGGTTCTACCTTTCCACCACAGTGAGGACACTATGCTGGTTCCTACCTTTCCACCACAGTGAGGACACTATGCTGGTTCTACCTTTCCACCACAGTGAGGACACTATGCTGGTTCTACCTTTCCACCACAGTGAGGACACTATGCTGGTTCTACCTTTCCACCACAGTGAGGACACTATGCTGGTTCTACCTTTCCACCACAGTGAGGACACTATGCTGGTTCTACCTTTCCACCACAGTGAGGACACTATGCTGGTTCTACCTTTCCACCACAGTGAGGACACTATGCTGGTTCTACCTTTCCACCACAGTGAGGACACTATGCTGGTTCTACCTTTCCACCACAGTGAGGACACTATGCTGGTTCTACCTTTCCACCACAGTGAGGACACTATGCTGGTTCTACCTTTCCACCACAGTGAGGACACTATGCTGGTTCAACCTTTCCACCACAGTGAGGACACTATGCTGGTTCTACCTTTCCACCACAGTGAGGACACTATGCTGGTTCTACCTTTCCACCACAGTGAGGACACTATGCTGGTTCTACCTTTCCACCACAGTGAGGACACTATGCTGGTTCTACCTTTCCACCACAGTGAGGACACTATGCTGGTTCTACCTTTCCACCACAGTGAGGACACTATGCTGGTTCTACCTTTCCACCACAGTGAGGACACTATGCTGGTTCTACCTTTCCACCACAGTGAGGACACTATGCTGGTTCCACCTTTCCACCACAGTGAGGACACTATGCTGGTTCTACCTTTCCACCACAGTGAGGACACTATGCTGGTTCTACCTTTCCACCACAGTGAGGACACTATGCTGGTTCTACCTTTCCACCACAGTGAGGACACTATGCTGGTTCTACCTTTCCACCACAGTGAGGACACTATGCTGGTTCTACCTTTCCACCACAGTGAGGACACTATGCTGGTTCTACCTTTCCACCACAGTGAGGACACTATGCTGGTTCTACCTTTCCACCACAGTGAGGACACTATGCTGGTTCCAACTTTCCACCACAGTGAGGACACTATGCTGGTTCTACCTTTCCACCACAGTGAGGACACTATACTGGTTCTACCTTTCCACCACAGTGAGGACACTATGCTGGTTCTACCTTTCCACCACAGTGAGGACACTATGCTGGTTCTACCTTTCCACCACAGTGAGGACACTATGCTGGTTCTACCTTTCCACCACAGTGAGGACACTATGCTGGTTCTACCTTTCCACCACAGTGAGGACACTATGCTGGTTCTACCTTTCCACCACAGTGAGGACACTATGCTGGTTCTACCTTTCCACCACAGTGAGGACACTATGCTGGTTCTACCTTTCCACCACAGTGAGGACACTATGCTGGTTCCAACTTTCTACCACAGTGAGGGCACTATGCTGGTTCTACCTTTCCACCACAGTGAGGACACTATGCTGGTTCTACCTTTCCACCACAGTGAGGACACTATGCTGGTTCCAACTTTCTACCACAGTGAGGGCACTATGCTGGTTCTACCTTTCCACCACAGTGAGGACACTATGCTGGTTCTACCTTTCCACCACAGTGAGGACACTATGCTGGTTCCAACTTTCCACCACAGTGAGGACACTATGCTGGTTTCTTCTCCCTCTCCAATCCTGCTTTGCATGATGGAGGCCGTCCCGGTTTCGTTTTGATAAAGTAACTGCAGTTAGCTGTAATGATCAAACACCACTTTTTTCTACTGGACGGGATTCGCTTGTAGTTCTTTAAATAAAGTTCCTTCAGACAGCGTCTCTTGTAAATGGCTGTTTTATTAATAACAGAAACGTAATCAGTCAGTCAGCCATTTTAATATCCTGCCCCTGCTCTCTTGGGCCCGTTGATGTGAATGGCTCCTGGCCCCCGCCCCACAGCCACAATGTTAGCCATATGAATGGAAGGCTTAGGGCGCCATTGAGTACCAGACATGTCCGCGATTTATGAGCGCCGCGACTAAGGTTGCTGTGCGACGTCTGACTGCGGCCCCTGGCCTCCATACTGGAGCTCCATGTGTGGCTCCCAGCTGTCTGCTGGAGCTCAGATCCTTCCTGTTAGCGGCGGCCCAGGGGCCTCTGCTCTTCTCCTGAGATAGAGTGAAGGGTGGAGGGGACTGTAACAGGAGAGGCTTTGTAAAGAGAGCTACATGTCTGAGGCGTAGACATGTCGATGGAAATACCACCACACATTCCTGTTTTTATGGACAGACACCATCATGGCCGAAGCAGCGACGCTATGGGACTGCTGAGTCATCACTGCGCTGTAGATTTATTGGCTTTCAGCTCATCCACCTGCTTTAGAAAAGTCTTTGCTCCTTCCAGGAGCTTCAGTCATCCTTCAGCCTCTCTGTGTCTGAGCCTCAGCATCTGCACTGCTCACCTCCACCCTGTAGAATGGGTGGAGTCCTCCATCCAGACCTGCATATCTCCTGGGAAGCAACAATGCAAACAACATTTATCAGATTGATCTGGAGCGGTTTAATTTTCCTTTCAGCTTTCTGATAAATATCATATGTGGAGAAAATATAACCTTTGCTTTAATATTATGGACTGTGGCAGATATTTACCTTTGTCTCCTTTTAATTTTATTTAGTGTTGCACTGATAGCAGTATGGGGCGGGGCCCCGATCCAGCACTATAATGGTGGTATCGGTATCTGCCAGTACCAACCAATAGAGCACCGATATCATCTTGAGAGCCAAAAGTTTCTTCAACTATTGTCACTCATTCCAGGTAGTTAATATAAAGTTCTACTGGATTCACTTTGTTTTAGTCATTTTCCTGCTTCACTAAGGAAGCAGCAGCTTGACATGAAGCCATGATGGTGATTATTTTACATCCAGGTAGTCTGCAGTTCTTCATAGATACACACATCAGTTTCAAACAGATGCTGCACAGCCAGGTATCGTATTGGGGCCAAAAGATGGCATCGGCGCTGCACGTCTGAGTTAAAGCCCATCCAGTACCCAATGCAAAGGCAGGCTGGTCTGGATGCTTAGGAAAGGGGAGAAGGGTTCATACCTGATGGTGCTCCCAGCCTGACACACGTCCTTATTAAGGATGTAGACCATAGCAGGGAGATTTCCCACTTCTTACCCATTGATCCCTGTTGTTCTATCAGGATGAATTAATGAAGGAGACATGAAGACCCAACGGCACTGTTTAAAACCCCATAAAGGGTTAACTTTTTACAGTATAATAGAATAAAATAGAATGGATAATTCTGGTGTTTAAAGCAGAAAACAAAAATATTTTAGAAAAAATGGCCAAACAGATGTGGACCTTAGAAAATTGTCTAAGAATAACATAATAGTGAAGAGTTAAAATATAAACAATAAAATGCTGTAACAATATAAAACTGGAGAATAAATAACCAATATTCAGCTATGGACATTTTTACAGTAATATAAATAGCAGCAACATCAGAGACGTGCAGAATGACAGCAGCAGGTTATTTAACTGACTGAGGTAGAAACTGAGCAGAATCAGCATGAATGGAAGAACTGGTTGAGGTTACTGGGAACAGTGGTGGTTCTAGAGTCTTCCAGCTGCTGGGAGGAAGGATCTGTGATAACGCTCCCTGGTGCATTTAGGGGGCAGCAGTCTGTCACTGAAGGAGCTGTCCAGTTCAGCACCAGCTGAACCAGCATGGGGGGGGGGGGGATCCGTCTGTTTCCACCTGAGGGCATCCAATCACAGCTGGCCTTCCAGATCAGCTGATCCAGACGCTTCCTCTCAGCTACAGATGAGCTGCTCCATAGAAGATGGCTGATGCCACAGCAGAGTCAGAGAAGGTCTTTAGGATCCCCCCCCCCCCCCTCAGTCTCCTCAGCAGGTAGAGTCTCTGACCTTCCTGATCCAGAGCCTCAGTGCTGGGAGTCCAGCCCAGTTTGTTCTTCAGGTGAACACAGAGGTACTTATCAGAGTCCACTGTCTCACTGTCCCTGGATGTCCACCGGTGGCAGTGGGTTGGATCTGCTTCTGTGAAAGTCCACCACTAGCTCCTTGGTTTTCCTGCATCAGAAGGGGGTTCTGCTGGAACCAGACCACCGAGTTCTGGGTCCACTGTCTGTCCTCTGAGTCGTCTCCACCTGTGATGAGGCCAACTATGGCAGAAAGGTCAGAGAAGGTCTGGAGGAGGCGGCGTGGGGAGCTGATGCAGGGTAGAGGGTGAAGAGGAACGGTTCCAGCACTGTTCCCTGTGGGACCCCCGTACTGCAGACCACCCTATCAGAGACACAGCCCTGTGTCCTCACACACTGTGGACGACAGTGAGGTAGTCCAGGATCCACTGGGACATGTGCTGGTCCTCCTGATAGCTCCAGCTTAGGAGTCCTGGCTGGATGGTGCTGAAAGCAGAGACCATGAACCTCACAGAGCTTCCAGGATTCTCTGGGTGAGTCAGAGTTCAGTGCAGGAGGAAGATGATGACATCATCTGCTCCGATCCCAGGACGGTAGGATAACTGCAGCGGATCCAATCAGCCCCCAGCAGTAGATGGTGGAAGACCAGCCGTTCCAGGGTCTTCATCAGGTGTGAAGTCAGCGCTACCAGCCTGCAGCTGCTGGCACCGATGCAACACAACAGGTCCTAACAGCTGTGGTTCTTCTTCCAGCTTCAACACGTAGCTCCAGATGCCTCACAGTTCACCTGAGCCTTTCACACCTCCATCTTTGGCAGCTCATTCCTCACCTGTGTTTTTGAAATGGACAAGATGGCGGGGGGGAGGTGGGCTGTGGGATGGCTTCCTTTGAAGTGGGGGGGTGGATGATGGTTGGGAGATGTGAAGCACACAGCAAAAACAATCTAGAAATAGTAAAAATGTCTTAAGTTAGGTGTATTTACCCTTAATTTGAGAAGGTAAATACGATGATCTGCCAATGAAATTAGTATATAAATTATAAATTAGTAGATAATATGAACTTGAAATAAGACAATGCAATTGTTTTTTATTATTTAAATGTAAATTGTCTTGTTTAATTGGCAAAGTGTCTCACTTTTGTCCTCAATTGAAGAAAAAAATGATTTGCATAGATTTCCATTTTTTGCAGTGCAGTCAGTGGTTGAAGAAGGTGAAGGTAACAGCAGGGGTTCTGGGCTGGGGGAGGAGAGGGGGGGCTGATCAGACCTGCTGATCATTAACCAGCTCCAGGTCTCCAGCAGCCTGGATGTTCTGATTCTGGCCTGAGATCGTCTTCAGGCTTTTCCCTCTAATCTAATCTGCTGCAGCTGATCCTCCATCTTCTTCTTTCCATCCCTGATGTTCTTCCTCAGTTCTTTCTGAGCTGCTCTCACCTGGTCTCACCTGGTCTCACCTGGTCTCACCTGCTCTCACCTGGTTTCACCTGCTCTCACCTGCTCTCACCTGCTCTCACCTGCTCTCACCTGCTCTCACCTGCTCTCACCTGTTCTCACCTTCTCTCACCTGCTCTCACCTGCTCTCACCTGCTCTCACCTGCTCTCACCTGCTCTCACCTGTTCTCACCTGCTCTCACCTGCTCTCACCTGTTCTCACCTGCTCTCACCTGCTCTCACCTGTTCTCACCTGCTCTCACCTGCTCTCACCTGTTCCCTGATCTAAAGGATCTCCTCTGTTCATTCAGCAGTGCCTTTATCTCATGGTGGATCCATGGTTTGTTATTTGAGAAGTGACTCATTTTTCAGACACTGTGTCATCCAGAGATAAGCTAATGTAATGGGTGATGCAGTCTGTGATTCTATTAATGTCTAGTTTAGGAGCACAGAGCTCCTCCCAGTATTGGAGAAACAGTCCCTCAGAGCTCCTCCCAGTATTGGAGAAACAGTCCCTCAGAGCTCCTCCCAGTATTGGAGAAACAGTCCCTCAGAGCTCCTCCCAGTATTGGAGAAACAGTCCCTCAGAGCTCCTTCCACAGACCATCTCCTCACTGAGTTTCCCAGCTGGTTCTCTGCGGTTTGGACACAGCCTGGAGATGAACCAGATGGTGGTCAGAGGGGTGATGAGCTTTATGCCTCCTTTAGGCTGATTTATACTTCGAAACCAGGTTGTCTGCGTAGGTGTCGCAGTGAACAAAAGGCGTCCCGCCCCCTCCGCAGACGCTCTGCTGCACCGCTCCCAAACTGTAGGTGAGCGCAGACGGTGCCGCTGGAGGCCGGCCTGTATTGCCAGGTGAGAGAACGCTGGGACCATTTTCCACCTGGATCGCCGCTCTTTTTGGCCCTCATGTCCCTCCGTTGTCGGTCAAACTCCCCCCCACTTCCTCGCCGCCTCGGCCGTACATATATATTATTTCAGCTGTTATATACTGTTTATGACACACAGTCCTACTAACTGTGTGTTAGAACAATAGATGAAAGAGTGATTCGAGCTCTAATCATGGTCAAACAGTTATTTCTGCACATTAATGGAATAAATTCACCACAACTTCTGTTCAAAATATAAGATTTTATTAACAAAAATCATTCAGCTCCACGTCAAACATATTTCAGTTTAACACTCTTAACTAAGACTAGTAAAACTCAACTAAGCTAAACTAACTACTATGTACAAAGAGGAAGTGGAACATAGTTGAAAACCAGATTACAGTTTAAGATAAATTTGAGTTTGAAACCAAAGTTTATCTGGAATAATTTGGGATCTGATCAATTTAGCTTTTCACTAATTTTAAAGAAATTAGAATGTTTTCAGACCAATTCACAATGCAAATCCATGAGGTGAATAAAACATTATTTGGCCAAATAATGTTTTATTAAATGATTTGCTTAATCAGGAACCAAAAACCTTTAGTTAAATGATTCTTTACCCTATTTGAAATAGCTAGCAGCGAATAGACATCAGGATTCCACTAAATGACTCTTGGTCAGACTTGGTAATGGAAATGTAATGAGCATTTGAGGAACACGTGAACACTAATATTATATCAGTGTTTAAATCCTTAGTGAATAAAGCTGGTCTAAGCTTTAGCAACAGCTCAACACATATTCCTGTAGCATAGCGTAGCATGCAGTCCATTCTTTAGCATCAATTAGCATTGTCTTTACTCCGCAGTAAACACACGATATGATTAGCATCATCAAAAGACACATTGCTTGTTCTGTCCCTAATCATGCCAGACCTGCAAACCTTTTTCCATGTCCGTTTGGAATGCTTGAGTTTCATCCAGTTCTGCAGCTCTGCAGTCAGGGATTCTTTGTCTCTGTCTCACAGCAGGGCATGGTTCTCATCCAGTCTGGCTCTATAAGTTCTGAAACTCAAGAGAAATGTGTTGCAAAAGGTCTGCTTTGCAGCAGTTAGGTTCTGAAAAGTTCTGACTTATCCGTGATGGTTCTGGAGATCTGGTTCCCCTGGGGTCCACATCTCCACTGTGGTGGAGAACCAGCCGAGGCGAACCCACTTTAGAGAGCATGGAGATCAGGAGCAAAAAGAGGCAGAAAGAGAAAGAATTCTGTGTGCTCTGTGATTTTGTCTGTCCTCACACAGATGGGGGGGGGTGGTTGGTCAAACCTCTGTGACTCGCCATGTGACTTGCCTGTCGAGGCCTTGACTGAAACGGGGTTGTTGCAGAGATTCCACAGCTGATTCCACATCATCATGTCAAGATGGTCAATCACTGGTTCCCAATGTCCAAAAAGTATGATCATGGCATACGGCACACCCCGGTATCTGGTGCCCCCCCACTGACTATAAAGCAGAATAGAGAATGCTGAGGACCTACATGGAAGGAGAAAAAATAAGCCAGTATTCATAACAAGGCGTGATCTAGAGGTACAGGACTAGATAACCCATAGAAAGTTCCTTTTCCTATCGCCTGATAAACCTATGAACATTCCCATGTATGACGGTGTTTCTGCTAAATAAATGTAACTGTTAAATGCGTGGACTGAACCAAACAGGAAGTGTAGATGTGCAAAGGTGTGAGGGTTGTAAGAAGTTTCCTTTGAATAGATAATGAGCAGATTTTCTGTTTTTTTTAGCCTCCCAGTTTTCATCGGACTTTGATTTTTTCCTCATTTCGTTCTGTTTCATGGTTTGGCCTTGAAGATAGACGCTCTGCTGGGAGCCCTGCTGTTTCTCACCATGCTGATTGGAGTCATGCAACGAAGCCCCGCCCGCTCAGCGGCCCACTGCGTCCAACAAACACACGCGTTGAACCACCCACACTTTCTGCTTTACCCCACTGACGAGCATAAAGTATCCAACCGAGGGACACGGAGGAAGCTGTGCAGAAGGACGGGGGGGATGTAGGTCTAGGATGGTGTTGGGATTTAAAATGGATGCCAGGAACCAAAAGGTTCATTCATCTATTTTCAGTGTTGACCATAACATTTTTTGGTGGTGTTGGGGGGGTTGGGGGGGGAATCAGTGATGTAACACGGGGTAAACCCCTTTAATTAGCAGAGTAACATTTACAGGATGATGTAAATGTTCATTATGCAAACTGTTGAACATGTGACGGAGTAAAGCACTGATGTAAGTTATATGAAATATTATTTTAAAGGGAAGCAAACAGGCAGAGGCTCAGAGAGCATAAAATAAATGATTCTACTCAGAGAGTACAGAAGCAAAACCACATGATGGAGCAAAGCTTCATCTCAGGCTGTTGCTGTTTAGCAGTTAGACTTTAGATTTTTAGGTTTGATAAAGTTCATATTCAGGAACCAACAGGATAAAGTGATACAACTCTCTCTGCTAAAATCAGTTTGTTTCCTCAGAATAACACAAACTGTCTCAACCTCTGCCTAGATTTTGCAGTAGAGCCGGTCGTAAACTGTGCCATGTTTACAGTCGTTGCAGCTACACCTCAAACTGTGTTTAGGGTTTAAAAGTTCACTGCTCACCATGTCTGTTCTCACGCTGTGCGACCCGATACTCTGATGCCACCTCACGACGGCCGACTGAATTTCAAACATGTCCTGATGGGGGGATGGTAGTTAGAGGCTGATAACTCCTCGTTACCCCCTGTACAGCTACACCACGCACCATCAGGCTGAAAGTCAACCCGATTGAGAAATTCTCGAACGTCTGGAGAATTGGCCTGACGTTCCATGCGGCCTGAATTGCCTCGTCTGTTCCTGTTTGGCTGTGACTCCATCCTGGAGAGAAATATCAGCTGTGCTGCTGCCATCAACACCTTTGTTTCTAGATGTTGGAGCTTGGCCTGTTTTCAAGTGTAGTCCTGTTTCTCTGACTGTGACTAACTGGATGTGCTCTCTTCATCCTCTGACATGGGAGCTGGCTCGGAGCTCGTCTGCCTGGCTGTGTGTTTCCTGGACGGGGCCGCCTGTGGAGCTGGTTGACAGTTGCCTTTTGTATCTATGCTTCTTTTTCTATGTCTGCTTCTGTCTCCTTGAACCCCAGTGGGCCTCAGCAGATGGCCGCTCACACTGAGCCTGGTTCTGCTGGAGGTTTCTTCCTGTTCAAAGGGAGTTTTTCCTCTCCACTGTCGCTACAAGCATGCTTAGTGTGAGGGATTGCTGAAGAGTCAATGAGTCGATGCAATCAGCTGGTTTTCCTTAGATAGAAAACTTTGAATCAATCTGACTGGATGATCTGGTTGATCTGGATCTATAAAGTGACCTGAGATGACATGATGGGAATTGGAGCTATAGAAATAAACTATAGAATTGAATTAAAAAGGGTAAAACAAATCGTAGAGCTATATACTGACAGCTGTTGCTTTATCTTTTTATCTCCCAGAATAAATGCATAGAAAAGTAATTTAATGAAATCCGCTGGATAATTGAAGAGAAGCTCTAATTTTAAAGAAAGTTGTTTTTACCACTTTCTGTGTGATCAGGATATTCTAATGCTCTGACTGCAATCAGTGCTCGCATATGAGTCCGGTTTCACTATCCCACTGGGGATGTTCCATTGACTTTCTAATCCTGATCCTGATCCTGACCCCTGATCCTGATCCTGATCCTGTTCCTGATCCTGACCCCTGATCCTGATCCTGATCCTGACCCCTGATTGTCATAATGTTACAAAGTTCAGACCCAAATGCAGAAAACCGAACAGAGGGACCAGAGAAAAGGTTTAATGGATTTTATTGAAGAATTAAACTGAGGGAGAAGTGTTGCTCTGAACACTGCTCAACCGGAACTGTAAAGTGAGGGGAAGACACAGCGGTTAGTTCAGGCTCAGTGGGAAATTTGATTCGTGAACTTGGAGAAGAGGATCTGGTTGCCGACTCATGTTTCCAGAGAAGTTGTTGAATCCTTGACTCCTGTCTGTGTGCCGTGGTTCCAGTGTTTGTCTGATTCGGTGAAGGGTGGAACAGGGTTTACCCAGAATGCGGTTGTTTGTTGGTGAACGGAGAAACTGACTGCCACTCAGATTTCATGCGGTACTTGAACGGGTCGTGGTGGAGAATTATTCCTTGCTCAGTGAGAAGCTCAAATGATCTCTTGGGGGGAAAGTGGATCCAAACCTCCTGTTTGAACCCCAGCTCAGTTTGAAGCTAAGTTGATCCTTCCAGGCACAGAAGGTCCAAGAAAACCAGCTTGCAGGAAGACTTCCTGCCGAGAGGCAAAGACAAAACAAAGTTCAGACTCAGGTTGACAAAAACTCAGTTTGACTCAGCATAACTCAGCTTGGCTAGAGTACCCTAAACTGGCAAACACTCTGGCGTCGAGGTAGTGGCAGTCAGCAGCTTAAGAACGCTCCGTTAATGAGGAAATCATCAGCAGGTGTGTGAGGAGGCGGACCAGAACCAGGCGCCTCCTGGTGGAGGAAGGGAGACAAACACAGAAACACAAACACACAGACAGGAGTCCTGACCCTGATCCTGACCCCTGATCCTAACCCTGACCCTACTCCTTAAATGATTTCGCTGGGAGCTCTAATGGAAATGCTGCAAATATGCAGTGTTGTACCTGAACGCGTTCATTGAACGAAAGTTCATGAACTCGTTCATATTTTGGGTGAACGTGAACTGAACGTACTGCATTACTGCCTGATGAACGTTTTTGTGAACTCGTTCATTCTGGTGTCTGTGAACGGCACGCTCTCTCAGTTCAACTCCGTTCAATAGGTTGCCAGATTTCTATAGAGCCCTCCAGGCGAAACCCCGGCTAAATCACACCGTAAACAGGCCTTAATATGTAGCGGGAAAAACACCCAATCTGGCAACACCAGCTACCAGCGTCGTAGCCTACAGCCGCGTGCGTCATCAGAACAAAATGCAGCGTGGAAGCCACAGCAGCGTGGAGGCGACCGTGGAGGCGACAAAGCAGCAGTATGATCACTTAAAACAGGTTTATGACCAGGTGGTCGGTGAGGATGATGGCAACAATCTTACATTTCTCTGCAAACTTTGCCCGCTGGCTTTCAGTAAAAAAATCCGCACTTAAACCTGCCTGGTATAATTTTCCAGGAGTCCAGGATTCCTTTTTAGTATGTACTGAAATGGAATTTCAAATGGAAAAAATAATAAAAAAAAAAAAAAAAAACATTTGCACCTTAAAGACTACTTTCATATTTTTCTTTTAATAATTCCTCATAAAAAAGACCATTCAAGCAGCACATTTTTCCTGATGTTTTTATACTGTAGGGGTGAAAGCTGCAGCTGCTGCTAGTGTGAAGTGAATGGACAGCAACAAAGCGTTAAAGCAACAATGGGGAAATGCTGTCCCCTCAATGCTAATGGAAACCCTGGTTGGATAAGGATTCAAAACTGGATATGAAGATGAAATCTGACACACAGTTTCAGAGTTACAACTGATAAAATAATTGCTGTCTGTGGTTCTACAGTAGGCTATGGTGTAATTGAGCAATATATGAAAAAAAAAAGAACTGTGAACTTAGTTCAAAATTTTGAATTATGAACTATGAACTGAACTAGTTCATTTTAAAATGTGTGAACTGAACTTTGAACTAGTTCATGTAGAAAGAGAACTTTCCCAACACTGCAAATATGCACATAAGTCTGAGAGGAACATTTATCTGTATTGATTGGATTCTGCTGCCCAGGTTGAAGGGAACTAGGCTCCAAGTCTTTATATATATTTTTTATGTATTTGTTATTAATTATTTTCATATAATTAAACCAAACACCCAAATAGTCTATTTTTATTTGATGCCAATTAAATTGGTAACTGTTTATTAACTGTTTTGACAGAACAAAATAGAAGGTTGTTGAGTGTTGAGTTTATGACCTTAGAGTTTGCCGTATGTTCATCATAAGTGATGGAATACCAGATTCTGGGTTTTTAACTACTACTAAAACATCATCTGCATACGAGCATATTTTGTTTTCCACATTCCCTATTGCCACTTTCTCCAACAGACTCCTCTCTAATAACCTGATCCAACGGTTCAATAAACAGATTACGGCGCAGTGGGCCCCGCCTACATCCTCCTGCTAATGTTATTTGATTCAAACGGCCTCAATTATTTTAATTCTTGTTTTTGTTGAGGAATACATCGTTTCTATACATTGAATAAATCTATCACAGAACACAAATGTCTTCATTACTTCAGACAGAAACTCCCACCCAACAGACTCATGAGCTTTTTCATGATCTAAGATGAGAAACAACCACACTTGATTTTTCTTTAATGATGTGATCGATGACATGAACGGCTCTTCTTCTACTATTCAGTCTGTCAGCAGTAAAACCTGCCTGGTCCTCATCCATCAAAGGCATCAGGGTAGTTAGTCTCTAAGCTAGGATATAGTTTATAGTCTATATTTGGTCTATAATCGGTCTACATCCTTTATGTCTGTCCTTCCCTACCTTTGGTATGACCGATATAAACCCTCCTCGCCATGATGGCGGGGGGGCGCCCCCTCCCAGGGTGTAGTTGAAGGAGGTGTTTAATATTGAGAGGACAGATTCTTTCATGGCCTTATGCCCCTCAGGAGGGAACCCATCTCATATCCCACCATCATCTTCCTCAGCTAAGATCCACGGAGAGCAGAGATGTTTGAATTGTCTGGTTATCCATTGTGTCCAGCTGTGTGCAGAGCTGCATAATAGTCTTTGAATGATCTCTGAATGTTTTCAACTTTAAAGGTTCTGAAATGTATAGATTATGTTTTCCGCCTGTTGTTTCCTAAACCTACACAAAAGCCCTTTAGCAGCTTTGGGCTCTGCCTCATAATACTTTTGTCTCATATATTTAAGGTTTTTTTCTATTTCCTCACATAAATCTCCTGCTCTATCAGCCTCATTTGTTCTAATAAGAAGGGACTGAATGCAGCTGTTCTAATCTTTTTACATTTTCCAGCAAATCTGTTAGTTTTTATCTAATCTTTCTCAAATTAGCAGATTTCAGAAATTATTTTACCCCTAATATCTGCTTTAGCTGCATCCCACAGAATAGTGGTGCTAACTGTTATATTTAATATGTATTAGTAAAACATATTTTCTGTCTAAATGAACTTTTAAAACCATATTCCTCACATTAATGGTCAGCGTTTGTATCCTTTTAACTATGAAGAAATGTATTTCAGATGTCAGAAATACATTTTCAGTCAAGCTGATAAATGTCAGAATGTCCAATTAAAATGTTTAAACATTTCTAGATATATGAAGCTTCATTCCTACTAGAATATATTTTGTTTTCAAATTTCTGAAATTCAGTTTCTGCTGCAATCTAATTGAGAGTGAATGTAGTCTAGGAGTGTGATTTTGATCAGGAATAATCTTATTTTATTGATCTACAAACAGAAAAACAGAGAGGAGAGTGCTTTAATAAATGTAAAAACGGCCTGCCATAGCCCACTTCATATGAACTTCCATCCTCCTCTCCTTTGCAGCTGTAGTCCTGTTTCTCTTTCTTTTTAACACGTTCCTCTTTTTTTTCCATTTAATCATTAAATCTCTAGTTCGAGTTGGGTGAAATAGTCACTTCCTGTTGCCTGTTGTCATGGTGACTCGTGGAATCGGACCGACGTGTCAAACTCTGAGTGGACCTACTTCGAGTTAAATGAAGATCAGGCTGAATGAGTTTAGAGTTGAGGATCTGAGTTTGTAAAACCTGCTCGGTGAAACGGACCCCTGAAGAGTCTCGGCTCACATATTTTGACCAAAGCCAGTCAGAGATCAGAACCAGCTAATCTAAGCACATAGAAGCTCCTACATCCTCTGTGCTGGACTGTGGTCCACCCAGCTAAGGATGGATTTGCATTGCAGTCATGTTCCAGAGGCGGGTGCTGGTATGTTAGGACTGTGGGAAAAGAGGCACTACTGCATTGAAACTGTTCCTTTTAAAGGCTTCCTCAGGGGGCCATAGTGAGCTGATCACCATAGCTGAACACAATTCCTCTTTGTGCCACATGGAAGGTTTGGGCTGGTGCCAAATATCCTTGGGTGCACAAGAAGATGCTTTTATGTCCACAGTGTCCAGAGAACAATAATGGAGACATTCATTAATGATGGAAATGAGTTATAAACTGAATGAGAGCTTAAAGGTCTGGATCTTTTCTCAAACATGAACAGCTTCTCTAAGCTGTTGGATTATTTACAAACTCACACTTCTAAATACATTTTTATATAACTAACACTAATCCCTACATATTGTATATGTAGCGCTTAACTTACTATAAAAAATATACTCACAAAAACAAACATTTAGTGAATTCCTTCATTAGCGAAATAAACAGCATCTGTTAGGATTTCTCATTTAAAAATATTTCAGTATCCAAATTTTAACAGCATTGTTGTTTGACACATTGAAAGTGCATTTTTACTGAGTGTGGAACCAGTTTCTGAATCTACTTCACATTATAGATAGATTTGTTATTTGCAGTGCCGCCATCCTCTATGGAAGTGGTTCTCAGTTCTGCTTCTTCAGAAGTTCTGGGCGAGGAGGAGGAGTAGCAACAATCTTTCAGTCTGACTTACTGATTACTCCAAAGAAGTTAATACTTACAACTCTTTGATCATTTGACCCTTAGTTTCAATCATCCAAATTGCAAAGCATGAAAACCTCTTCTTTCTGTAACTTTCTATCGTCCACCAGGTCCTTACTCTGAATGTTTAGATGAGTTTTCAGAGTTCCTTTCTGATTTGGTATTAAATACTGACAGGGTCATCATAGTGGGAGATTTTAACATCCTAGTGGTCATTAACCTCCAGCAGAACCAGGCTCAGTGTGAGCGGCCATCTGCTGAGGCCCACTGGGGTTCAAGGAGACAGAAGCAGACATAGAAAAAGAAGCATAGATACAAAAGGCAACTGTCAACCAGCTCCACAGGCGGCCCCGTCCAGGAAACACACAGCCAGGCAGACGAGCTCCGAGCCAGCTCCCATGTCAGAGGATGAAGAGAGCACATCCAGTTAGTCACAGTCAGAGAAACAGGACTACACTGGAAAACAGGCCAAGCTCCAACATCTAGAAACAAAGGTGTTGATGGCAGCAGCACAGCTGATATTTCTCTCCAGGATGGAGTCACAGCCAAACAGGAACAGACCAGATGAAGCTACTATGAGAAAAAGCAGAGAGAGCAGAACGTTAGAGATTGAACTAACAGATTCTGCAGAGTGGGAGAATAGAGATAGAATGAAGCAGAATGATGAAAAAGGGGTCCCTATGTCCTCCAGCAGTCTAAGCCTATAGCAGCAGAACTATAGAGATAGATCAGGATAACCTGAGCCACTCTAACTAGAAGCGTTATCAAAAAAGGAAAGTTTTAAGCCTAGCCTTAAAAGTAGACAGGGTGTCTGCCTCACGGACTAAAACTGGTAGTTGGTTCCACAGGAGAGGAGCCTGAGAACTAAAAGATCTGCCTCCCGTTCTACTTTTAGAAATTCTAGGAACCACTAGTAAACCTGCAGATTGAGAGCGAAGTGCTCTGTTAGGAACATAAGGAACAATCAGATCTCTGATATAAGATGGAGCTTGGCCATTTAAGGCTTTATATGTGAGAAGGAGGATTTTAAATTCTATTCTGGATTTAACAGGAAGCCAATGAAGAGAAGCCAGGATAGGAGAGATATGATCTCTCTTTTTAATTTTCATTAGAACTCTGGCTGCAGCATTTTGGATCAGCTAAAGGCTTTTAACTACAGTTTGTGGACTTCCTGATGGTAAAGAATTACAATAGTCCAGCCTTGAAGTAACAAATGCATGGACTAGTTTCTCAGCATCACCCCTGGACAGGAGATTGCTCATTTTAGCAATATTCCTCAGATGAAAGAAGGAAATTCTAGAAACCTCTTTGATCTGGGATTTAAATGACAGGTCCTGATCAAAAATAACACCAAGATTTTTTACTTTATTATCTGAAATCAGTTTAATCCCATCCAGATGAAATGACTGACTAATCAGCTTCTTTTTCAGAGACTCTGGTCCAAAGACTATAACTTCTGTTTTGTCTGCATTCAGAAGCAGAAAGTTAAGAGTCATCCAGGTTTTTATGTCTTCAAGACATGCCTGTAATCTATGTAATGGGTTAGCTTCATCTGGATTATAGACAGATATAGCTGGGTATCATCAGCATAACAGTGGAAATTAGAAGGAGGATTTTAAACTATATTATTTATATTATCTTACATATATTTAATATATTACCTTATATATATTTTATTATATTGCCTTACTTAGTGTGTAAGTAAGGTAATATAAGTGAGGAATACAGAATATTAAGTGCAGCATAATTTAGGAAATGTAGGAAATCTTATTGTCTGTTGTTGCTAAGAACTAAACTGCCTTTACTCTCTCTACTGTCACATTATCTATCAGGATACGAATTTGTTTTACTTCCGCAGTTTCCAAACAATATAAACTTGGTTTTATCCAAATTTAATGATAGTTTGTTAATATAAAACCATATCTTAAGTCAACATAACTCAAGGTTGATATCAGCCATAAGCTGATCCAAGTTATCACCGGTACAAAAGATGTTATTATCGTCTGCAAACAAAATAAATAATTCTAGAAACTTTGCAGATGTCATTAATATAAAGGCTAAATAATTTTGGCCAAAATATTGAGCCCTGAGGGACACCACAAACAATGTCCAAACACAAAGACTGGCAGTCACCTATTTGCACAAATTGTTGCCTGTTTCTTGGATAACTTTTCATCCAGAGTGGTTCTACATCCCGGATGCCATAAAACTCTAATTTCTTTATTAATATTTTGTGATTTATTGTGTCAAAAGCTTTTTTAATATATACACCAACTGCAGAGATAAATTCAATTCTCAATTCAGTTAATTTCTATATTGCAAATTCACACCATTCAGATAGATTCAAAGTTTTCTATCTAAGGAAAACCAGCTGATTGCATCGACTTATTGACTCTTCAGCAATCCCTCACACTAAGCATGCTTGTAGCGACAGTGGAGAGGAAAGAGTTCTTACTCTCTAAGTTGCTGGTGTCATGGTCGGTTTAAGGAATCTGACCCACATGCAGATTAACCACCCAGAGAACCAGGGGAAAAGTTCATAAGTTTATTTGTAGAAATGAGTTCTGGCTGTGAGTCTGGAACTCAGTGAACTGGTGAACCGGAACTGGAAGTGAGAAGGGCAGATCACAGATATCAGTTCAGGGACCGTGGGAATTTCGGATGTTGTTAAGTTTATGCGGGTGAGGGACTCACATTTGAGGGGGCTCTTGTCAATCCTTGAATCCAGTCTGTGTGGGATTATCCAGAGAATACGGAACACGTTGGAGGGCGGACAGGTAGACGCACGTTGGAGGAGTAATGGAGCGGACTGTCACTCGGATTTCCGATTGGAACTTGAACGGATCATGTGGAGGTTTTCCCCTGCTCAGTTTGAACTCAGCTTTTCCTTCCAGGGGTAGAAGGCCCAGGTATCCAGTTAAACAGGAAGGCTTCCTGAAGAACAAAGACAAAAAGAACATAAGTCTCAGAGAAACAAAGCTCAGGTTAGACTCTGCTAATCTCAGCTTGGCTAGAGTACCCTAAACTAGCAATCAATCTGGCGTCAAGGTAGTGACAGCCCACTGCTCAAATACTCCTCCAGCTTTTAAGATTGCTGTAATTAAACCTCTGCTTAAGAAACCGTCTCTTGACCCAGATGACTTGGTCAATTATAGACCTATATCCAATCTTCCTTTCTTATCCAAAATTCTTGAGAAAGTAGTTGCCAAACAAGTTTGCGATCACTTCCACCATAATGAACTTTTTGAAGAGTTTCAGTCTGGCTTTAGAGCTCATCATAGCACTGAAACAGCTCTGGTGAAAGTCACTAATGATATTCTCATGGCCTCAGATAATGGACTTGTATCTGTGCTCGTCCTGTTGGATCTTAGTGCTGCATTTGATCCAGTTGACCATAATATTCTTTTAGAAAGACTTGAATATTTTGTTGGAATTAAAGGAACAGCACTAGACTGGTTTAAATCTTATCTATCTGATCGAATTCAGTTTGTTCATGTTAATGATAGATCTTCAACACGCTCAAAGGTTACCTGTGGAGTACCACAGGGATCAGTGCTAGGACCAATTCTCTTTACTTTATACATGCTCCCAATTGGTAGAATTATTAGACAGCATGGGATTAATTTCCACTGTTATGCTGATGATACCCAGCTATATCTGTCTATAATCCAGATGAAGCTAACCCATTACATAGATTACAGGCATGTCTTGAAGACATAAAAACCTGGATGACTCTTAACTTTCTGCTTCTGAATGCAGACAAAACAGAAGTTATAGTCTTTGGACCAGAGTCTCTGAAAAAGAAGCTGATTAGTCAGTCACTTCATTTGGATGGGATTAAACTGATTTCAGATAATAAAGTAAAAAATCTTGGTGTTATTTTTGATCAGGACCTGTCATTTAAATCCCAGATCAAAGAGGTTTCTAGAATTTCCTTCTTTCATCTGAGGAACATTGCAAAAATTAGAAATATCCTGTCCAGGGGTGATGCTGAGAAACTAGTCCATGCATTTGTTACTTCAAGGCTGGACTATTGTAATTCTTTACTATCAGGAAGTCCACAAACTGTAGTTAAAAGCCTTCAGCTGATCCAAAATGCTGCAGCCAGAGTTCTAATGAAAATTAAAAAGAGAGATCATATCTCTCCTATCCTGGCTTCTCTTCATTGGCTTCCTGTTAAATCCAGAATAGAATTTAAAATCCTCCTTCTCACATATAAAGCCTTAAATGGCCAAGCTCCATCTGATATCAGAGATCTGATTGTTCCTTATGTTCCTAACAGAGCACTTCGCTCTCAATCTGCAGGTTTACTAGTGGTTCCTAGATTTTCTAAAAGTAGAATGGGAGGCAGATCTTTTAGTTCTCAGGCTCCTCTCCTGTGGAACCAACTACCAGTTTTAGTCCGTGAGGCAGACACCCTGTCTACTTTTAAGGCTAGGCTTAAAACTTTCCTTTTTGATAAAGCTTATAGTTAGGGTGGCTCAGGTTATCCTGAGCTATCTCTATAGTTCTGCTGCTATAGGCTTAGACTTTTGGAGGACATAGGGACCCCCATTTCATCATTCTGCTTCATTCTCTCTCTGTTCTCCTATTCTGCAGAATCTGTTAGTTCAATCTCTAACCTTCTGCTCTCTCTGCTTTTCCTCAGTGTAGCTTTGCCTCGTCTGTTCCTGTTTGGCTGTGACGTCATCCTGGAAAAAAACATCAGCTGTGCTGCTTCTATCAACACCCTTGTTAATAGATGTTGGAGATCGGCCTGTTTTCCAGTGTGGTCCTGTTTCTCTGACCGTGACTGAGTGGATGTGCTCTCTTCGTCCTCTGGCATGGGAGCTGCCTTGGAGCTCGTCTGCCTGGCTGTGTGTTTCCTGGACGGGGCCGCCTTTTACAGCTGCTTTTTGTATCTCTGCTTCTGTCTCCTTGAACCCCAGTCGGCCTCGGCAGATGGCCGCTCACACTGAGCCTGGTTCTGCTGGAGGTTTCTTCCTGTTCAAAGGGAGTTTTTCCTCTCCACTGTCGCTACAAGCATGCTTAGTGTGGGGGATTGTATTTGAGTCAATGAGTCAATGCAATCAACTGGTTTTCCTTAGATAGAAAACTTTGTATCAATTTGACTGTATGATCTGGTTGAACTGGAAAGTGCCTTGAGATGACATGTGTTGTGAATTTGGCGCTATATAAATAAACTGAATTGAACTGAATTGAATTGAATAATGGTCCAATGAGCCACAGGTGTGCAGGGAGGTACAGGGAAGACAGGGCACCTCCTGGTGGTGGAGAGCAGGAAACACACAACAGTCCACACAAACTGGATTCCTAACAGTACCCCCCCTCAACGACCGCCACCTGGCAGTCCAGCAGAGCTGGAGGGCTGGGAAGACCGAAAGTCTCTGATCAGAGACGGGTCCAGAATAAAAGACCCAGGAACGGTCCTCAGGACCATAACCCTCCCAGTCAATGAGGTATTGCCATCCTCGTCAATGGCGGCGGGCATCGACAATCCTATGGACAGTGTAGGCAGGGTGGCCGTCAACATCCAAGGGGGAGGGGGCTCAGCGGGTGGGAATAAGGGGCTGGAATGTACAGGTTTGAGTTTAGAGACGTGAAAAGTTGGATGAATCCTGAGAGTGGCGGACAGCAGAGGGACCGATGATTTTTGGACATGCCCTTAAGGGGAATGTGCCTAGTGGATAGCCACACCCTTTGGTCGGGGGTGAAAGTAGGAGCGACCCTCCTACGGTTCTGAAATAACTGAAATAACAGATTGCAGATGCAAGTCAGAAGCTGAATAATTTCCTCAATTGCCTCCTGGCTGAGTGAGGAGATCAGGAGGCATCTGGAACAGTCGCAGAGCCACTCCTTTCTGCTGCCTCCTTTCGACTAGGAGGAGCAACATCTGTAGAGCTCCTCTCGGGTAACTGAGCTCCTCATCGTATCTGGAAGGATGCGGCCTGCCACCCTGCGAAGGAATCTCATTTCTGCTGCCTGTGTTCGTGATCTTGTCTTTTTGGTCATTACCCAGATCTCATGACCATAGGTGAGGGCGGGAATGTAGATCGATCGGTAAATCCAGAGCTTTGCCCCCCGACTCAGCTTCCTCTTCACCACGACAGTCCAATACAGCGACCGCATCACTGCTGATGCCGCACTCATCCGTCTATCGATCTCATGCTCCGTCCGTCCCTCACTCCTGAGCAAGACCCTGAGATACCTGAACTCTTCTACTTGAGACAAGGACTCTCCACCGACCTGGAGAGGGGGAATCCACCTTTGTCTGGTAAAAAAAACAATGGCCTCAGATTTAGAGGTGCTGATCTTCATCCTGGCTGCTTCCCACTTGGCTGCAAACCAGCCCAGTGCAGCCAAGTGGGAATCAGCTTGATGAGGCCAACAGGACAACATCATTTGCAAACAGTAGAGATGATATCCTGAGGTTCCCAAACCGGACACCCTCCAGTCCCCGGCTGCACCTAGAAAATCTGTCCATAAAGGTAATGAGCAGAATCGGTGAAAAAGGGCAGCCCTGGCAGAGACCAACATGCACCGGGAACAGGTCTGACTTACTGCCGACAATGTGAATCAAGCTCCTGCTGCGGTCATACAGAGAACGGACCGAGGGACCCGGACCCTTGGAACAAAACTCATCTGACAGAAATATGAAGAGGAACAAAAGTCTGAATGAAAAGTCCAACATGGCGGCGGCGGGAACGAGACTCCAAATTTGGCGGCAAAGGATTGCTGACTGCGTTAATGAGCAAGTTTCACATCAGTCATTAAACACAGCCTGCATCCTAATCACTGCAGATTAATGGAGGGAAGAGGATCGAAATAAAACCCAGAAACATCATTTATCTGCTTAGGTGGACTTTTTCATTTAATCATGTTTGGGCTCCAATAGAGCTGGAAGCTGATGCTACGATTGCATCATATTAATACAGGAAGTGATCAGTCTGAGTGAAAACATCCTGATTTCTTAGCTGGAAGAACTCAGCAGGACGAATGGTTAAAATCTGCTCTGTTTTGAAAACGCTGAAAGTTCTAACATCCAGCCCTGATTGGACAGAAATGCCTCAGAGTCTTTCCTTCTGTAATATTTCTGTTTCAGTCTCATCCAGAGTCTCTGCTCTGCATTACAACCTTCATGAAATCAGCTCTTCAATCAAAGGACACCTCGTTGTTTCCTAACAGCTGATTGGCTGCTGGGTGGATCGTTTTCTAGGATTCAGATCAATTTGAAAGCTAGCCTGGTTAGACGTTCAGAGTACGTCACCATCAATGGCGTAACTATCAGTAAGCAGAGTATGCAGTTGCTTAGGGGGGCCCCGACCTCTTAGGGGCCCCTTCACTGACACCTAGTGGCCCCCTACGCAATTATGGACTAGCATGTCTCTTTGCAAACGTAATGGTGCGAAAAAATTGTCTTAAATCCACCTGATACTAGAATGACTGACCAGACCTTATTTATACCCCATGTTAGATTTCACCATGATGGTGAGCCATTTAAACACGACACCATTAGCAAAGCAGACAGCGGGACTTTTAATTACTATGTTAATAACTGTGTATAATTTATTAGACGGCTGGTAAAAAATACACTCATATAATATGTTTCAAACCAAAATAAGGATCTTAAAAGAATTAGGTATTTGAGTATTTAATTTTTTACAATAAAGACTTGGAATTATGGGTAATCCAGAGCGTAGATTAAAACCAAAATCGTTACGTACAATGAGTTAGCGAACTCATTTCTGCTGCCTGTATTTGTGATCTTGTCTCTTTGGTCATTACCCAGATTTCATGATCATAGGTGAGGGCGGGAATGTAGATCGATCGGTAAATCGAGAGCTTTGCCCCGAGTTACGTACAATGAGTTAGCGACGATGGATACCAAAGAGGTACAAAAGCGGATTCCAGAAAAGAAAAAGGAAAGAAGAGCTGCTGGAAGAACGGAAATAACTTCCCAAAATAAACACGTTCTTTCAAAGAACCAAAGATGGAGGGGAGGACGCTGCTGCAGCAGTGAGTAAAGATGGCGACCAGGAGATGGATAGAGAGAGCGTGGGGGAGGAGGAGGCTGTGAAGCTGAAGTTAGCCAGATGAGACTCATTTTACAGCAGAATATACTAAAGTATATCCATGTGTAGCGAAGGTGAGGAATGATGAAACCAAAAAGTCAAGGTTAAACCTGAAGTTATCTGGCTAACCCAGTGATCCTGCTTCAGGCCTCTGAACTGTCTGGAAGGTATGTGACCAATTGCTTCTGAAGTGAAAGTACCGCCACATTTTAGAAGCAGAGTATCATAGCAACAGTAACATCTGATGATCCACGGCTTTTCTGCTGCTTCGGCACTTGAAAGACATTCTGTAATAAATGAAACCATAAAAATCTGCAGTCTGCCAACTAGTCCAGACCTCTAGCCATCTCTGGTGACCTAGTGGTCCAGTCCAGACCTCTAGCCATCTGTGGTGACCTAGTGGTCCAGTCCAGACCTCTAGCCATCTGTGGTGACCTAGTGGTCCAGTCCAGACCTCTAGCCATCTGTGGTGACCTAGTGGTCCAGTCCAGACCTCTAGCCATCTGTGGTGACCTAGTGGTCCAGTCCAGACCTCTAGCCATCTGTGGTTACCTAGTGGTCCAGTCCAGACCTCTAGCCATCTGTGGTGACCTAGTGGTCCAGTCCAGACCTCTAGCCATCTGTGGTGACCTAGTGGTCCAGTCCAGACCTCTAGCCATCTGTGGTTACCTAGTGGTCCAGTCCAGACCTCTAGCCATCTGTGGTGACCTAGTGGTCCAGTCCAGACCTCTAGCCATCTGTGGTGACCTAGTGGTCCAGTCCAGACCTCTAGCCATCTGTGGTGACCTAGTGGTCCAGTCCAGACCTCTAGCCATCTGTGGTGACCTAGTGGTCCAGTCCAGACCTCTAGCCATCTGTGGTGACCTAGTGATCCAGTCCAGACCTCTAGCCATCTGTGGTGACCTAGTGATCCAGTCCAGACCTCTAGCCATCTGTCGCGACCTAGTGGTCCAGTCCAGACCTCTAGCCATCTGTGGTGACCTAGTGATCCAGTCCAGACCTCTAGCCATCTGTGGCGACCTAGTGATCCAGTCCAGACCTCTAGCCATCTGTGGCGACCTAGTGGTCCAGTCCAGACCTCTAGCCATCTGTGGCGACCTAGTGGTCCAGTCCAGACCTCTAGCCATCTGTGGTGACCTAGTGATCCAGTCCAGACCTCTATCCATCTGTGGTGAGCTAGTGGTCCAGTCCAGACCTCTAGCCATCTGTGGTGACCTAGTGGTCCAGTCCAGACCTCTAGCCATCTGTGGTGACCTAGTGGTCCAGTCCAGACCTCTATCCATCTGTGGTGAGCTAGTGGTCCAGTCCAGACCTCTAGCCATCTGTAGTGACCTGGTGGTCCAGTCCAGACCTCTAGCCATCTGTGGCGACCTAGTGGTCCAGTCCAGACCTCTAGCCATCTGTGGCGACCTAGTGGTCCAGTCCAGACCTCTAGCCATCTGTGGTGACCTAGTGGTCCAGTCCAGACCTCTAGCCATCTGTGGTGACCTAGTGGTCCAGTCCAGACCTCTAGTCATCTGTGGTGACCTAGTGGTCCAGTCCAGACCTCTAGCCATCTGTGGCGACCTAGTGGTCCAGTCCAGACCTCTAGCCATCTGTGGTGACCTAGTGGTCCAGTCCAGACCTCTAACCATCTCCAGTCCAGACCTCTAACCATCTGTAGTGACCTAGTGGTCCAGTCCAGACCTCTAGCCATCTGTGGTGACCTAGTGGTCCAGTCCAGACCTCTAGCCATCTGTGGTGACCTAGTGGTCCAGTCGAGACCTCTAACCATCTGTAGTGACCTAGTGGTCCAGTCCAGACCTCTAGCCATCTGTGGTGACCTAGTGGTCCAGTCCAGACCTCTAGCCATCTGTGGTGACCTAGTGGTCCAGTCCAGACCTCTAGCCATCTGTGGTGACCTAGTGGTCCAGTCCAGACCTCTAACCATCTGTGGTGACCTAGTGGTCCAGTCCGGACCTCTAGCCATTTGTGGTGACCTAGTGGTCCAGTCCAGACCTCTAACCATCTGTGGTGACCTAGTGGTCCAGTCCAGACCTCTAGCCATCTGTGGTGACCTAGTGGTCCAGTCCAGACCTCTAGCCATCTGTGGTGACCTAGTGGTCCAGTCCAGACCTCTAACCATCTGTGGTGACCTAGTGGTCCAGTCCAGACCTCTAACCATCTGTGGTGACCTAGTGGTCCAGTCCAGACCTCTAGCCATCTGTGGTGACCTAGTGGTCCAGTCCAGACCTCTAACCATCTGTGGTGACCTAGTGGTCCAGTCCAGACCTCTAGCCATCTGTGGTGACCTAGTGGTCCAGTCCAGACCTCTAGCCATCTGTGGCGACCTAGTGGTCCAGTCCAGACCTCTAGCCATCTGTGGTGACCTAGTGGTCCAGTCCAGACCTCTAACCATCTCCAGTCCAGACCTCTAACCATCTGTAGTGACCTAGTGGTCCAGTCCAGACCTCTAGCCATCTGTGGTGACCTAGTGGTCCAGTCCAGACCTCTAGCCATCTGTGGTGACCTAGTGGTCCAGTCGAGACCTCTAACCATCTGTAGTGACCTAGTGGTCCAGTCCAGACCTCTAGCCATCTGTGGTGACCTAGTGGTCCATTTCAGACCTCTAACCATCTGTGGTGACCTAGTGGTCCAGTCCAGACCTCTAGCCATCTGTGGTGACCTAGTGGTCCAGTCCAGACCTCTAACCATCTGTGGTGACCTAGTGGTCCAGTCCGGACCTCTAGCCATTTGTGGTGACCTAGTGGTCCAGTCCAGACCTCTAACCATCTGTGGTGACCTAGTGGTCCAGTCCAGACCTCTAGCCATCTGTGGTGACTTAGTGGTCCAGTCCAGACCTCTAGCCATCTGTGGTGACCTAGTGGTCCAGTCCAGACCTCTAACCATCTGTGGTGACCTAGTGGTCCAGTCCAGACCTCTAACCATCTGTGGTGACCTAGTGGTCCAGTCCAGACCTCTAGCCATCTGTGGTGACCTAGTGGTCCAGTCCAGACCTCTAGCCATCTGTGGTGACCTAGTGGTCCAGTCCAGACCTCTAGCCATCTGTGGTGACCTAGTGGTCCAGTCCAGACCTCTAACCATCTGTGGTGACCTAGTGGTCCAGTCCAGACCTCTAGCCATCTGTGGTGACCTAGTGGTCCAGTCCAGACCTCTAACCATCTGTGGTGACCTAGTGGTCCAGTCCAGACCTCTAGCCATCTGTGGTGACCTAGTGGTCCAGTCCAGACCTCTAGCCATCTGTGGTGACCTAGTGGTCCAGTCCAGACCTCTAGCCATCTGTGGCGACCTAGTGGTCCAGTCCAGACCTCTAGCCATCTGTGGCGACCTAGTGGTCCAGTCCAGACCTCTAGCCATCTGTGGCGACCTAGTGGTCCAGTCCAGACCTCTAGCCATCTGTGGTGACCTAGTGGTCCAGTCCAGACCTCTAGCCATCTGTGGTGACCTAGTGGTCCAGTCCAGACCTCTAGCCATCTGTGGTGACCTAGTGGTCCAGTCCAGACCTCTAGCCATCTGTGGTGACCTAGTGGTCCAGTCCAGACCTCTAGCCATCTGTGGTGACCTAGTGGTCCAGTCCTGACCTCTAGCCATCTGTGGTGACCTAGTGGTCCAGTCCAGACCTCTAGCCATCCGTGGTGACCTAGTGGTCCAGTCCAGACCTCTAGCCATCTGTGGTGACCTAGTGGTCCAGTCCAGACCTCTAGCCATCTGTGGTGACCTAGTGGTCCAGTTCTGAAGCAGCAGAATGATCTAAAACAGCGGTCCCCAACCACCGGGCTGCAGACCGGTACCGGAAAAAAGTATATATACAGTATATATATATATATATATATATATATATATATATATATAATTTATCGACGATCAGAGTCTGAGTGATGTTTTATTTTGAAAAATATAAAAACTTGCGGTATTCTCTCCCAATTCCATCAGTCGGTGCATCTGTGCCTCTTGACACAGGTTAATTCAGTTCAAGACTCATCCTATCTATAACATCCTATCTTTGTGAAGCGGGATTTTCTGAGGCTACAGCGACCAAAACAAAGGAGAAGACTGGACATCAGGAGAACACTTTGTGTGTCATTGTCTGGGATTACACCTAGATGGGACCGGCTTTTTGTTTTATTTTTATGCTGTTAGATTTTATCATTTTACTTGATCGTCTCCCCCCACCCCCCGCTGGTCCGTGAAACAATTGTCTGACGTGGTTGGGGACCGCTGATTCTAAAACACAACAGCAGGTCCACCTAATATGACTGATGCTTCTCTGCTGTCAGAAATGATCACTGTACAAGGTACTGGAACAAGGGCTCATCCTCATGGCTTTGAGAATTACCTATTAATTAATTAAGTTAACAGATAGCCATAATCCTGGCCAATAGAGTTGATCCTGATAAACTTTCCTTCCAAGGTCACAGGATCTCACCCCACTGCCAACCCCCAACACACACACACACACACACACACACACACCCTCCTCAGGCTTCTGAGCTTGACGGGGCGTGGCTTCTGAGGATTGCCTGAAACAGGCGCCATCCTCTCCGGTGCTCCATGAAGGGACCAATGATGGAATCAGGCTGACAAAGGAGGATGAGGAAGAAAGGGGTGGAAACTGGGAGGTGGGTTAGAAGAAGATGAGTCCATGGGAATGGCTCATTCCTTCTCCTACCGCCCAGCAGCTCTGGAACATCACCAATGTTATGGTGGTAATTGATTCTCTGTGTGCCATTAGTCTCTCAGACAAAGATGCGCCAGTGAGTGGGTTGCTGTTGTTCAGGGGCTGGCAAAGAGCCAACCCCCCTCACTGTCACCATCTCAACACGCAGAGCCAAGCAAATTCACTCCTTTAGAAGTTTGCTCACATTTGTTCTCATGATAACAAACAGCTAATTAAAACCTGTTTATTTGAATGCAAAGTGTTATTTGTTAAAGATCAGCTGAGAAGGTCTGGAGACCAAAAGACGTATAAATCTGGACCATTTTAATATGGAAGTCTCCAGCACCAAGTCATAGCAACACTAAAAATGTTTGCTGATCTGACTGCTCTGTTCATTCTTACACTGTAGGTGTTCTGGTTGAGTTGCTGTACTGGGAGATATTCCCGTAACCACTATTAACATGAATATAGAGAGAAAATCCCCAGACAAAGAGCAGAGCATGTCTTTATCTCATCAAAGTGAAGGAGTTTCCTGCTGCAGACCAGCGGTAATATGATCCGGGGGCATCGGGCCTCTGAGTCTGGACTAAAAACACCATGAGGCTCAGAAACACTTGTCACCAGACTGACGGCTGCTATTTCTGCTGCAGCCATAATGCTAATTCACCGGTCATTACTAGACTGCTCCCCGTCGTCCTGTCACTGTACCATCCCTGCTGCCGAAAGGTGAATACCAAATACTATATTTCACCATGGCAATTTCCCTTTGCCATACTATGCTCGGCTGTTTTCTGTAACTATCCCTCCTCCTAATGGAGGATGACAGAGGGAGAGAGGAGAAGGTGGAACCAAGACAGACACCCAAACACACGTGAAGATGCTGAATGTCAATTAGCCAAAGTGAGTTTAAGCCAATTAGAGAACATATAGCACACAATCTGAGATCAATCAGATCAACATGCCCTGAGGGGCCTTCAGCTGCTGATTATCTTCTCATCTTTCCTAAAATGAGCTCTGAGTGTCTGTAACAGAAGAGCTGTAGAGCGATGGCATCTTTCCGTCATTCCAGGAGACCCAAAGTAGCTCGGCTGACTTTCTTCTTCTCCTGCCTGCTAAGGCTTGGTTGCTTATTGGGAGTGTGTAATTAATTGGAGCCTATACTGCCCACGACCTCCCCACCCCCATCTATTTTTGTTTGCTTGTTGACCGACGTGTGGTCCTCTCATGCACGCATCTACAGGTCGACGTAGCTGCCTAATTAAGACTCCAGAGGACACCTAATTGCTGTTGCATGCCTGTCGGCAGAGCAAGGGAGCTTTCTCTGGAGTCTGCCTGGGGAGAGCATCCATACCCTGATTTGGGGGGGGGGGGGGGGGGGGGGGGGGCGGCGGGTACTTTGCAAGTTTGTGGTAAAGCTATTTAACAGCAAAAACTTTTCCTGTGAAGAGCTGCCACTTCATTAAAGGGCCTCATTAAAAGTGCACATCACAGGGTTTCAAAGCAGTTGTTCCAGTTTGCCCAGCAATGGGACAATGGTTCCTCCTCCATGCTGGCAAAGACAAGTCATTAATGGTGGGCAGTCCTTCTGCAGGACAAGACAAGAGACACGGCAGCAATTGTAAAGGGGTGAGTCCATATCATTTGTCTTCTCTGACAAGAGGACAGAAAGGAATGAAGGGATGGCACTTTGTTGTTTATCAGAGAAGGTAAACAAAGAAAGAGAAGAAAGAGTTTTGCTGATTGAAACCAGATTCAATATCCTGCTGAAGTATTGGTTGGTAGCATTCATTTAAAGTTTGAAGGATATTCATTTTACTCACATACGACGCCATAGCTGCATGAGGGAGAAGTTTTTAGCACTGCTGCTTTGCAGCAAACCTGCCCTGGGTTTGTTTACCACCCTAGAGTCTACATGTTCTCCCTGAGCATAAGTGTATTCTCTCCAGGTACTCCTGCTTCCTCAGTCCACCAACATGGCTGTTAGGTTAACTGGTCTGCAATTCAATTCAGTTTATTTATATAGCGCCAAATTCACAACACATGTCATCTCAAGGCACTTTACAGTTCAACTGCAGCATTCAATCGTATTGCAGGAGATGCCCCACATGTCAGAAAACATGTCCTCCACCCAGACATGGGCAATGTGGAGTCAACAAGTCATCTCCATGTCATGTATTTGTTCTACCCAGCCACTGAAGCAGGTGAGTCCAATCTTCACTGTGAATTAACCTGTGCAGATTGGACTCACCTGGTTAATTGGCTGGGTAGATTAAATACATGAAATGGAGATGACTTGTTGACTCCACATTGCCCATGTCTGGCTTTTGAGTTTTCAGTTTTACTTTGTTTCATGTTTTCTAGTTTTAGTTTTTTAATTCTTATTTTGTTGTGTTTTCTGGTTATTTTCAGTTTCCAGGTTTTAATTTGTTGCCCTCTGCTGCCCTCTTGTGTTCTCTTTTTTCCTAGCTCCTTTCCTGTTTCTGCTCTGTTCACACCTGCTCCCAATCTGCTTGTTAGTCCTCTCTTTGTTTCAGTCTCCCATAAATACTCTCTCCGTTCAGTTCTTCAGTGCTGGTTCCTGGTCTAACTTCCTCCAACTCCGTCTCTCTGAGTCTACCTCCTCGTGATTGTTTTCCCCCAGATGTCTCCTTGGTTTCTGGTTTGCTTGACTTTGTTTTCATGTTTGATTTTTGGATTTCTGCCTCAGTTGTTTTTTAACTCACCTCTGCCTCCCTGCCTCTGCACTTGGGTCCACAAACCCCAACCAATCATGACAGATAAAGAGTACATTTATATAGATGTTCAACCACTTAAACTTTTTAAAGTGGGGGTAGTAACTCAGAAAGCATAAAATTCCACTGTTAAAATGTTTACCAGCAGGTGGAGCCGTTGCGCGCAGCTTCAAGCTGACACCAAAAGTTCAAAGCCCCACAGCTCTGGAACTGCTATAGCTGGAGGTCTGAAATTTTCTGCATTTGTGGTTGACATGATGCAGGACAAATATAAAATAATAAAAGCTGCTTTTTCTCAAGAATGTCTTTATTACTGCTGTTAAAAAAAGACCAATCATTTCCGAGAATAAAAAAAATACAACTTTGAGTCATGTTCGAACTAAAGCAAGTTGGTCTGTGTCTAGTCACCCAATTTTATATTAGGAAACTAGAGGGTGTTAGCTTTCAAAAAATGTATTGCACGTTTAATTTCACATGAATTACAGTTCCTAAGTTATTGGCTTTTCCATTTGGGTGTGCAAAATAGGCAAGTATTACCCAAAATGAGGTGGATGTTAAGAGGTTAAGCCAGAATAATTTGACATTTAAATATGACTTCTTTAGGGGGAGGAGTTAAAATAATCATGAAGGTTACTCAGAGAACAGGAGGAAATGCTGTTATTCCTTCACATTTCTTTTCTTTCAGAGGAGTTAAGGCCTTATATTTAGAAAACAAAACAGGATGTTGACACTTGGTCTTCACCTTTTAACTGATGCTTCATACCGTGTCCAGGAAAATATAAGTTAGACAGGAAGCTAGAGCTACTGCTGAGGAAACACAGCCACTTAATGAAGGTCTAAGCAGCGCAAAGACTAAAGCCACAAGAGCTTCTACTGCAGATACCCTTGAAATATTCCTTCACTTCAAACAACCCTTCTCCATAGAAAGAGAAAGACTCTGAAAGAAGAAAGAGATGGTAAAGAAGAAAAGCAAAACAAAAACAAATCAGGAAGAAGTCGGAAATATGTGCAATTCATGCATGACTTCAAACACTATCTTCAAAGTCGCATAACATTAAAACTTTAGCCCACTGTGGGTTCTCCACATCAAATAGCAGCCAGCATGGAGGGACTCTGCTGAGCCATGGCCTCACTCAGAGGCACAGCATGCACCCATCTCATCTTCATACTCTTCCTCCCTCTTTCTCCCTGCTTGGGGTATTTATTGTGGCAAAGCAGCCAAGCTCAATTCCTCAATTCTTTCCTGGGAAGCGATGGGAATGAACACTGCAAACACTCCCAATGTAGATCTTTATGTGATACACTAGAACAGGAGTGTCAAACTGGTTCCAGGAAGGCCGAGTGGCTGCAGGTTTTCTTTCCAACCAAGCAATAGCACCAGACTCCATTCGTCTCATCAAGGGAGTCCAATCTGAACACGATGACCTGATGGGATGAATGGAGTCTGGTGCTATTGCTTGGTTGGAAAGAAAACCTGCAGCCACTCGGCCCTTTCTGGAACCAGTTTGACACCTGTGCACTAAAGGGAGAGTCTATATTTGCTGATTACCAAGAAAAAACTAATTAAGAGTATAACTCACTACATTGTTACCACCAAGGGGCAGGTGCAACTTCAAGATTTTAATTTTGAAAGTAAGACTGAAAGAAGAACAGGGTGTGTTGGATGTCTGAGGTTGCATGCTGCAAGGACCCGCTCTACCTGCACTGGGTGCCAGTCTGCATGCTGGCTGAACCAGACTACAACCTGCCTACAGGTCAAACCAAGTTGAACGAGTGTTTTTCAATAATGAAAATGGATCAGCTGGGAACCAATCACTCAGAACCACCCAGTTTCTGCCTGTTGTTTGCTGCTCACCGAACAGCCTGGGCCTGTTAGCTGTTCGTCGAGGCACCGCTATGAGGCCGGCGAACGATGATCACCTGGTGTGGCGGTTTGGAGCTATGCTGCCGCCGTCTGAGCCCCTCCCACGGCACTATCTGCCACCGCTTTAAGGAAGCTGCTGTACAGGATGGAGGACTGGACTCAGAGTGAGACTGAATGAATCCCATCAGAATCGAAGGCAGCCAGGTCCCCTCTGCTCCACCAGGCCAACACATATTTCTCTAGCGCCAGTTCATAACACGTCATATCACGGTCCTTTGCTTCAACCAGATCATGCAGCAGCACCTCAGTGGTTGCATAAATCTGACCTTGAACGTTTGGTTTTTACTGTAATCTGGAGGCTGAAAGTTCTTTATTTATATTTATGAGTTTCTGTCCAACTTTCACCCACAGATGCAACTGATCCTCAACAAGCCATTTAGCCTACTTCATGGTGTCAGACAGATCCATAGTCTCGATCTGGTTAGTGAACCATAGAATCTGGTGAATCCTGGTGATCTGATGGTTTCACCGTTTCTCACAGGGATCTTGTTGTGCTGACTGGACAACAATGAACAGCAATCAGCAGGAACAAACTGTCCTTTCATAAAGAACAAACAGACGGTAACCCCCCACACACACACACACGCCCCCCCCCTCCTGTCAAACACTCGTGACAAACTCTGCTACATGCTGATAAACAGGACTAAATTCCACCCACCAGATTAAAGCGATAAGGCTCTTCAGAAGCACACCTTTCCTCCTACATATGTTGACACGCGTTCATGAACAACTGGTAATGTTCCATCAGAGCTTATGGCACCCATTAACACGGCAGAGCCGCGCTGGTAGTGAACACCCACACACTCAGGATGCTTTTCCATCACTGGCATTGGTGCTGATAATCATGTAGCAAACTCTATTACAGTCGGCTAATTGTTCAGATGCCACATCGCCACAGCCAGCCGCATGAATGCCGGTCACACGCTTTATGTAAAGCTGATAGATTAGCAGGGAACCTCTTTGATATTTCACAGATAAAATAAAAAGTTGTGCATAAAGCAATCATGTGGAGGAATAATCAGTGCCTTAATATTTTCCATTCAAAGACATAAACATGTCCTCCGCAGCAACACACACTTCCTGAAGGACTTTCATTGGAAACGCAGTGTCACAGTGAATGATATTAAAAGTTGCATCATAAATAAATCAGCAGACAGGAGGAGATGGAAAGAAACGGCAGAATAAATGGATTCAGGCCGATGGAGGAAATCCCACTAAATAAAGCAGCACTGCTAGAAGTGACCCATTAGTTTATAGCTTCACCAAACAAGACTTTAATTAGTTTGCTGCTAAATCTACAGCAGAGCTTCATCAGTCACCTGAACACGGAAAGAAGCTTTTATTCTGAAGAAATCAGAAACAGGTACGTCATTAGACCTTTGATTCTTTGCAATCACTTAGTCGTAACATTAATAAAAAAACAGAGAGTTTGTCATTGTTAGGATTCTGCGTTGGGTGCTCTGCTGATTCTCTTCCACAGGTGGCTGTTGTTGGCAGGTGGGCGAGGCGAGATTTCCTTTATTCCATCCTTTTTAATATGTTCTCCAGCTGAAGACCTTTGAACATCCCAGATGTTCCCAGAGGTTAGTAGAGTTCAGCCAACCATGCATTTATGCTCACTGGGTTGAAAAGCACAGAATTAATAACATGTCAGGGTTGGTTAAGATAACCTCACACAGCAAATTAAAGGTTTTAAAACATATAAATATATTGCCTAGAAGTTTTCTTTTAGTGATGCTGCAGCATTAGAATAGTTTCATAGAACAGTCTGGATCACACTGCTGTGGGATCTGTGACCTCGCAGACATTTGTATTCAAAGTCTGGATTTTTAATGACGATCTGAATATCCACACATGTGAGACACCCTCATAGAAGCACCTGAAGGAGGTCAGAGAACAAATGCGGTGAGTGAAAAAACTGGATTAAAAGTGCAGGTGGGAGGCTGCACAGCATGTGTGGCTCTTAGCAGCCGAGAGGAAGGTCCTCCATGTCAACCGGTGTCTGATATGTGTGCATACGTGGGCATGAATATGCATTTGTATTTGTACGGCTGTGTAGCGGTTACCTCCAATGGTGCTGTTGGCAGGTTAATTCAGCCCTGAGGCAAAGCATCAAACTTTCAGATTAGTCAATCAATAATTCAGACTGCAGCTTGTCAGGATCTATCACAGAGCACAGGCTGGGAGGGAGGCCACGGCGCGGCATGGCGAGGGAGACGGCGAGCGGCACGGCGAGGGAGACGGCGAGTGGCACGGCGAGCGGCACGGTGAGCGGCACGGCGAGCAGCACTGGGGGGGGCAGCACCAGGGTGATTTACAGCTTCGTACAATCAGCAGACGTGGACAGCAGCTACTTTCAGAGCTGGAAACATCTCCTGAAACGTCATCAAAGCAAGGAGACGTGTTTATTTACCCAAAGGAAATAAGATCAATAAAAGTAAAAGTAGAATCTGATGGAAAACCTTAGAATCTAAAGTCAGTCCAAACAACAGACAAACTGCTGGTTTTAAAAAGCATCAGTTTGTCCTTGAAGGATTCAGAGAAACATGAAGAAAGCTGCAGCTTCTAAATCCTCTGGGAATCACAAAAACATGACAACAGCCGAGGTCTGCTTAGGGCACGGCGTGGGGGGGTTAGCTGGTAGGGGGTAAAGCAGAACGAGGGCGTGGGTGTATAATGGCTATCAGAGGTGACTTTCAGAGGGAACACAAAACAAAGCCCCCCCACCACCACCACCACTGTTACACACACAAAACATTAGCTCCAAAGTTAGCATCCAGCTTCAGCTAATCCAGCTAGAAAAAAAGCAAACAGGATTAAGATCTGGATTTAAAGCTGAACCTTCAGAAGCTCAGAGAGACGGAAACACAGAGGACCTTAAACCACCTGAAGAACATCTGCCTGCGTCCTCACTAGAACTATAGAAAGTAGATCAGACAGCTGATCCAGAAAGTGCTGCCTGACGCCGCTACTCCCTGTCCAGTGGGTCAGTCTGCCTCCAGTCTTTTTTCACCTTCCAACCAGGTCAGTTTATCAAGTGGTCTCAGTCTTCGCCTCCATGACCAACAGCTAGCTTCATAATTCAGAATAAGCCAGGTCCTAATATCCACCCCCCCATTTAATTCAGTGTATTTCTATAGCTCCAATTCACATCATGTCATCTCAGGTCACTTTCCAGTTCACCAGATCATCCAGTCAGATTGATTCAAAGTTTTCTATCTAAGGAAAACCAGCTGATTGCATCGACTCATTGACTCTTCAGCAATCCCTCACACTAAGCATGCTTGTAGCGACAGTGGAGAGGAAAAACTCCCTTTGAACAGGAAGAAACCTCCAGCAGAACCAGCAGAACGTTAGAGATTGAACTAACAGATTCTGCAGAGTAGGAGAATAGAGATAGAATGAAGCAGAATGATGAAAAAGGGGTCCCTATGTCCTCCAGCAGTCTAAGCCTATAGCAGCAGAACTATAGAGATAGATCAGGATAACCTGAGCCACTCTAACTAGAAGCTTTATCAAAAAGGAAAGTTTTAAGCCTAGCCTTAAAAGTAGACAGGGTGTCTGCCTCACGGACTAAAACTGGTAGTTGGTTCCACAGGAGAGGAGCCTGAGAACTAAAAGATCTGCCTCCCATTCTACTTTTAGAAACTCTAGGAACCACTAGTAAACCTGCAGACTGAGAGCGAAGTGCTCTGTTAGGAACATCAGGAACAATCAGATCTCTGATATCAGATGGAGCTTGGCCATTTAAGGCTTTATATGTGAGAAGGAGGATTTTAAATTCTATTCTGGATTTAACAGGAAGCCAATGAAGAGAAGCCAGGATAGGTGAGATATGATCTCTCTTTTTCATTTTCATCAGAACTCTGGCTGCAGCATTTTGGATCAGCTGAAGGCTTTTAACTACAGTTTGTGGACTTCCTGATAGTAAAGAATTACAATAGTCCAGCCTTGAAGTAACAAATGCATGGACTAGTTTCTCAGCATCACCCCTGGACAGGAGATTGCTCATTTTTGCAATATTCCTCAGATGAAAGAAGGAAATTCTAGAAACCTCTTTGATCTGGGATTTAAATGACAGGTCCTGATCAAAAATAACACCAAGATTTTTTACTTTATTATCTGAAATCAGTTTAATCCCATCCAAATGAAGTGACTGACTAATCAGCTTCTTTTTCAAAGACTGAACTGGCCCTGATCGCTTGGGCTGAACCGAATATAAGGCAACAGGAGGAACCGGGGGAATGAAATAAATGATAATTGCAGCAGAGAGGGAAACGGCAGATGAATAAAATAAACAATTAAGGTGGAGGAATCAGGCCAGATCATGACATATCTAGGATTATTCTTATTCTCCTCTATTAATGAGGAGAAGTATGCTGCTCTTGCTTTACAAAGGGTCCTCTTATACAGCAGTAAACCATTTTTCCAGACTAGGAAGGACTCTCGCAGGCCTGTGGAGCGATATTTTCTCTCCAGTTTCCGAGCATTTTGCTTCATAGTACGCAGCTCTGCATTAAACCAAGGAGCAAGCTTTCTATTTTTAACGGTTTTCATTTTCAAAGGAGCTGCGTTGTCTAAGGCAATACGCAGAGAACTAGCAACCCCATCAACAAAATCATCAACCTGTGAAGGGGAATAAGCTAAGCTTTTGCACTCTGCAGCACTGCTCAGTGACACAGAGCAGAGAGAAAGTGAAGCAGATTCTTTAAAATTTATAACTGCACTATCTGATAAAGATCTACTAAAATGTAACCTTCTTTTGGGGGAGGAGAACTCTGTTAAAGTAATCCTGAAGGTTATTGGAAAGTGGTCAGAGAGGACAGGGTTGTGAGGAAATACTGTTATTTCTTCACATTCTATGCCGTATGTCAGCACAAGATCCAAAGTATGAAGATGAGAATGCGTGGGACTATTCACATTTTGAACAAAGCCAATAGTGTCTAAGATAGCATTAAAGGCTGCTCTTAAGCTATCGCCTTCAATGTCAGCATGGATGTTAAAATCTCCCACTATGATGACCCTGTCAGTATTTAATACCAAATCAGAAAGGAACTCTGAAAACTCATCTAAACATTCAGAGTAAGGACCTGGTGGATGATAACCTGCTCTGCATATCCATCTGGAAACCTTCCGTTGAAGTAATTTTGGGAAGGGGCGAAAATACTGGTTAGCTGATTGGCCTATGTTGGTGATAGACGGGCCAAATAAACCAATCAGATCAACGAAGCATATGACGTACTAACAGAGCAACGATGAAAACACAACCACAAGCCAGGCTAATCTTGTCGAAACCAGTCAGGAGAAGAGCAAAAACATCTTTTCCTCTGAGAAAAGCCTCCAGAGCAGTGTTTTGCTCTTCTTTCAGTGAAGAAATACTCTGTAATTCCCATAAAACTTGCTCGATAGCCACGCTAACGCTAGTTTTATCGGCTGAAGCCGCCATGTTCTTTAGACTGAACTGTTGCGCTTCTCGTTGCGTCACACCTCAACCCGCCTCAAAGCCAACGCTGATTGGACGTTCGTTTGGTGAACGGCTCCACATTTTCTTTAACGGAGAGTCTCCAGACTGATCTGCGAGTGAAACCTTGAAAGCTCGTGAGATAAGGATGGTCTCACCAGGCTAGCGTGGACGATACAAAGTTACAAAAAGCTTTGCAATTTGGATGAGGGAAATTAAGGGTTAAATGTTCAAAAGAGTTGTAGGTATTAATTGTTTTGGGAGTAATCAGTAAGTCAGACTGGAAGATCGTTGCTACTCCTCCTCCTCGCCCAGAACTTCTGGGGATGTGAAAATTTAAATAGCTTGAAGGAGTCGCCTCATTTATGCTCACATAATCCTCTTGCTGCAGCCAGGTTTCTGTAAGGCAACAGAAATCAATGTGATAATTTTCGTGGGTCCCAAGCTGTGGCGCCCCCTCCAAGGTTCCTGAGTCGCAGTCAGCGGCCCACAGGGTTCCTGTCCCACAGTCGGTGGCCCCTAAGGTTGCCTCTGCAGAGACGCCATCCTCTAAAGAATCTGCCTTGCCTCCGGGCCCACGGCCGTCCTCCAGTGACTCTGCTTCTTAGTTTTCCTCCTTTTGGTGGTTTTTTTAGACTTCCAGGGCCCCCGTCCGCCCACCCAGGGTGGGTTGTTTTGCGTTTTATTTTGATTGTTTTTTGCATAATGTTTTTTGTGTTTGGGCTCCAAGAGCATCTGGTATTCGCCCTTGGTGGGATCCGCCCTCTGTGACTCTGAGTTTCTAGTTTTCAGTTATTAGTTATTCTTTTTTGTTGATCTCTGGTTTATTTTCCATTACATTCAAGCAGTCGTTAGTTACTCTCTGCCCTTGGCTTCCTTCTGGATAGTTCCACCCAAACCTGCTCCATATACAGCTCATTAATCCATCATTTGTTCTGTTCCCCATATATACTCCAACTCTGCAGCCACTCAGTGTTGGTTCCTTGTTGTTTTGCTGTTTCCTCATCTCTCCCTCCACATGTGAGATTTCCCCTGAAGTTTTCTGGGTTTTTTTTTGGTTCCTTGTATTTTTGTACTTTGGATTTTTGGATCTTTGCCTCAGTTAACTTATTAAATCTTCAAGACTCACCTCTGCCTTCTGATATCTGATTTTGGGTCCTCCAAATCCTCCACCCCACCATGACACCTGTGTCCTTACAAGAACCCATATCTCAGATTGTTAATTGATCTTAAACTAATCTGGAATACAGAATATTTAAAAGTCTTCTGCGATTTTACAGAAAACCAAGAACCTAATAAAGCTGAAAGATTTGCATTTACTGTATTTCTCTGTGATGAACCCTTATTTAACACGCTGTGTAGGAATATAAGAGAACGACATACAAAAATAAAAATCAATTAATCAAAACCAACCAATCAATCAATCGAGACCAACCAACTAACCAACCACTCCTAAATCCTCCTCAGTCAGTTCTTGCTTCCCTTAACTGGAGTCCTAAATTGCATCTTTAAATTGAGGTGTTAACAGAGTGACCTGAGGTTAAAAGGTGATGAACACCTGATCCAGCTTTGCTTCTAACTGTATCCAGACTAAACCGGGTGAATGTTGCTCGGTCCAGCAGGGTTAGTAGCAGGAAAGGTTTGACTTTTCCCTCCTAACAGAAGTCAGAATCAGTCTGTGGAAGAATTAGCATTCAGCATCAGAGCTCACTCAGAGAGCAGGCTGCATATTGTTGAGGGGATAATTGCTGCCTTGCAGAGGTTTGAAGTTTCTTGCTGACTGACTGAATGACACTGATGCATACACATACATGAAGACTAATTACTATCAAGCACATAAAGACACATAAAGAAAGAGTGACACTGATAATTAACACACAAGCCGCTCATGCACTCCACTTCCCTGAGCTTTTTAAAGGAGGCTGTGTGTCAGAATAATCCATCTCCATCATGCCGACCCACAGCTCTGTCACACCGTCTAATTACTCCTGCAGATAATCAGCCTGTGGCTGGAGACGCTGCTCCCCTCTCTGGCTCCATGCCTCTGAATTCTCCAGGAATAAGAGTGTGAATATCGGTGAGATCAGAGCAGCAGCAGAAAGAGGGATGGGAGGCGGATGGAAATGAGAAGGAATTTGGGCATCTTAACAAACTCTTAATTACGTGTTGTATCTGGTGGCAGGCATAAATGGCGGTCCCCAGGGAGCCTGTGATCCACTTTCTGATCTGCACAATTCACTGTCTCACTGCTGATCAAACGCATGGAGCGGCCTGGATGCTTCAGACACATGGGACCTTCTTCCAGACTGGGACTTCAAGCTTGTCATTGAGCCGAAGTTTCAATTGTCAAAATTTCAGCTAAAAAAATGAGCGCCCTTTAAAGACGGTGAAAAAGAAGAGAGAGCGTGCGTCTTCAAATGCTCCATGAATTGATAATGAGTATCCAAGCAACGAGCTGCAGGCGTGTGTCCCATATATGAGGCAGAATTCATTGGAGATGACCTCCACCCACATCCTAGCTGCTCCACTGTGGCAGGCGGAGCTTTGATGTTTGCCATCGCCTGGATCCCTGGGGAGGTTCAGCTGTAATAAACCACAGCATCTAAAGCGCACTCATCAGCAGGAAGTGGTTCTAGCAGCACTCTGCCAGGACGCGTCATCAGGAGGCTTCACTTCCTGGTTGGTCTGCGGTCCACTGCTGCTTCATTCCTGGTTCTACCCCAGCTGGACCCACGAGCTCTGGCTGTTTGCTTTAATAGAGCTGCAGCAGAAACACAGGGTCAGGCTTCCAGATCGCATGGTTCTAGACCATAGGGTTCTAGACCTTATGGTTCTAGACCGTGTGATTCTAGACCGTATGGTTCTAGACCTTATGGTTCTAGACTTTATGGTTCTAGACCGTGTGATTCCAGACCGTATGGTTCTAGACCATAGGGTTCTAGTCCATATGGTTCTAGACCGTATGGTTCTAGACCAAAAGGTTCTAGACCGTATGGCTCTAGACCTTATGGTTTTATACCTTATGGTTCTAGACCGTATGGTTCTAGACCTTATGGTTCCAGACCGTATGGTTCTAGATGGTATCGTTCTAGACCATAGGGTTCTAGACCATATGGTTCTAGGTCGTATGGTTCTAGACTGTATGGTTCTAGGTCGTATGATTCTAGACCGTACCATTCTTGATCATATGGTTCTAGACCGTATTGTTCTAGACCGTATGGTTCTAGACCAAAAGGTTCTAGACCGTATGGCTCTAGGTCGTATGGTTCCAGACCGTATGGTTCTAGACCGTACCGTTCTTGATCATATGGTTCTAGACTGTATGGTTCTAGACCGTATGGTTCCAGACCAAAAGGTTCTAGACCGTATGGTTCTAGGTCGTATGATTCTAGACCGTATGATTCTAGACCGTATGGTTCTAGGTCGTATGGTTCTAGACTGTATGATTCTAGACCGTATGGTTCTAGGTCATATGGTTCTAGACCGTATGGTTCTAGACCATACCGTTCTTGATCATATGGTTCTAGACTGTATGGTTCTAGACCGTATGCTTCTAGACCGTATGATTCTAGACCGTATGGTTCTAGGTCATATGGTTCTAGACCTTATGGTTCTAGACTGTACCATTCTTGATCATATGGTTCTAGGTCGTATGGTTCTAGACCGTATGGTTCTAGACTGTATGGTTCTAGACCAAAAGGTTCTAGACCGTATGGTTCTAGACCGTATGGTTCTAGACCGTATGGTTCTAGACCGTACCGTTCTTGATCATATGGTTCTAGACTGTATGGTTCTAGACCATATGGTTCCAGACCAAAAGGTTCTAGACCGTATGGTTCTAGACCGTATGATTCTAGACCGTATGGTTCTAGGTCGTATGGTTCTAGACCGTATGCTTCTAGACCGTATGATTCTAGACTGTATGGTTCTAGGTCGTATGGTTCTAGACCGTATGGTTCTAGACCGTATGGTTCTAGACCGTATGGTTCTAGACTGTATGGTTCTAGACCGTATGCTTCTAGACCATATGATTCTAGACCGTATGGTTCTAGACCGTATGATTCTAGACCGTATGGTTCTAGGTCGTATGGTTCTAGACCGTATGGTTCTAGACCGTATGGTTCTAGACTGTATGGTTCTAGACCGTATGGTTCTAGACCGTTTGGTTCTAGACCGTATGCTTCTAGACCATATGATTCTAGACCGTATGGTTCTAGACCGTATGATTCTAGACCGTATGGTTCTAGGTCGTATGGTTCTAGACCGTATGGTTCTAGACCGTATGGTTCTAGACTGTATGGTTCTAGACCGTATGGTTCTAGACCGTATGCTTCTAGACCGCATGGTTCTAGACCTTAGGGTTCTAGACCGTTTGTTCATGAGGTTTCGGATATGGTT
>NW_024038399.1:0-41431 GCF_016077235.1 Cyprinodon tularosa | reverse complement strand
ATAAGAGTAAATATGACCAAATCCAAGGATTGTTCTTGGTGGTAGGGGAATAAGACTTAAGATTGGGTAAATCATTTTTTTCCCCTTTTATGGGGGAAGATTATTTCAGGCAGCTGAAATAATCTGTTCCCCCCCTTTAATTTTTGCAATAAAGAGTAAATATGACCAAATCCACAGGATTTGTTCTTGGTGGTGAGGGGAATAAGCACAGTTAAAGACTTGCGGGTAAATCAATTTCTTCCCCTTTTATGGAGGGGGAACAGATTATTTCAGGCAGCTGAAATAATCTGTTCCCCCCCTTTAATTTTTGCAATAAAGAGTAAATATGACCAAATCCATAGGATTTGTTCTTGGTGGTGAGGGGAATAAGCACAGTTAAAGACTAGCAGGTAAATCAATTTCTTCCCCTTTTATGGAGGGGGAACAGATTATTTCAGGCAGCTGAAATAATCTGTTCCCCCGCTTTAATTTTTGCAAATAACCAGTAAATATGACCAAATCCACAGGATTTGTTCTTGGTGGTGAGAGGAATAAGCACAGTTAAAGACTTGCAGGTAAATCAATTTCTTCCCCTGTTATTGAGGGGGAACAGAATATTTCAGGCAGCTGAAACATCCATTCTCTCCTCTCCTCCTCCCATATCTTTGGGAAACAAAGAGCAACTGTTTCCAATTTCTATAAAATTGATATGTGTGATATGATATACTATACAGGTGCTGGTCATAAAATTAGAATATCATGAAAAAGTAGATTGATTTCAGTAATTCCATTTAAAAAGTGAAACTTGTATATTATATTCATACATTACATACAAACTCATATATTTCAGATGTTTATTTTGTTTAATTTTGATGATTACAAATGACAACAAATGAAAATCTCAAATTCATCATATCAGAAAATTAGAATATTACTGAAGACCAATAAAAACAAAGGATTTATAGAAATGTTGGCCAACTGAAAAGTATGAACATGAAAAGTATGAGCATGTACAGCACTCAGTATTTAGTTGGGCCTCCTTTGGCCTGTATTACTGCAGCAATGCGGCGTGGCATGGAGTCGATCAGTCTGTGGCACTGCTCAGGTGTTATGATAGCCCAGGTTGCTCTAATAGTGGCTTTTAGCTCTTCTGAATTGTTGGGTCTGGTGTATTGCATCTTCTTCTTCACAATACCCCATAGATTTTCTATGGGGTTAAGGTCAGGAGAGTTTGCTGGCCAATTAAGAACAGGGATACCATGGTCCTTCAACCAGGTACTGGTAGCTTTGGCACTGTGTGCAGGTGCCAAGTCCTGTTGGAAAATGAAATCTGCATCTCCAAAAAGTTGGTCAGCTGCAGGAAGCATGAAGTGCTCTAAAACTTCCTGGTATGTGGCTGCGTTGACCCTGGACCTCAGAAAACACAATGGACCAACACCAGCAGATGACATGGCACCCCAAACCATCACTGACTGTGGAAACTTTACACTGGACTTCAAGCAACGTGGATGAAGTGCCTCTCTTCTTTTCCTCCAGACTCTGGGACCTTGATTTCCAAAGGAAATGCAAAATTTACTTTCATCAGAGAACATGACTTTGGACCACTCACCAGCAGTCCAGTCCTGTTTCTCTTTAGCCCAGGCAAGACGCTTCTGACGCTGTCTGTGGTTCAAGAGTGGCTTGACACAAGGAATGCGACAGCAGAAACCCATGTCTTTCATACGTCTGTGTGTGGTGGTTCTTGAAGCACTCACTCCAGCTGCAGTCCACTCTTTGTGAATCTCCCCCACATTTTTGAATGGGTTTTGTTTCACAATCCTCTCCAGGGTGCGGTTATCTCTCTTGCTTGTACACTTTTTTCGACCACATCTTTTCCTTCCCTTCGCCTCTCTATTAATGTGCTTGGACACTGAGCTCTGTGAACAGCCAGCCTCTTTAGCGATTACCTTTTGTGTCTTGCCCTCCTTGTGCAAGGTGTCGATGGTCGTCTTTTGGACAACTGTCAAGTCAGCAGTCTTCCCCATGATTGTGTAGCCTATAGAACTAGACTGAAAGACCATTTAAAGGCTTTTGCAGGTGGTTTGAGTTAATTAGCTGATTAGAGTGTGGCACCAGGGGCCATCAATTTTGAACCTTTTCACAATATTCTAATTTTCTGATATGATGAATTTGAGATTTTCATTTGTTGTCATTTGTAATCATCAAAATTAAACAAAATAAACATCTGAAATATATGAGTTTGTATGTAATGTATGAATATAATATACAAGTTTCACTTTTTAAATGGAATTACTGAAATCAATCTACTTTTTCATGATATTCTAATTTTATGACCAGCACCTGTAAATGTCCTTAATCCAGTAATCTGTCATATTTTACATTAGAAGGTGATTAACCAGAAATTCTTCTCTCATCTTCGCAGGACGTCTTAATTTGTGTGCCCTGCTATCAGCCAGTTTCCATCCTCTTATATCAGCAATGAAAAATTAAAAATACACTACGTGTTGTTGTGTTCGGTGACTGACGTTTATTTCTGTCAGGCTGAAGGGACAAAAGTTGGAGAAATACCGATTCTCTTGGCGTTTAAAAAAACAACACACAACAGCGTAAGAGGACCTCGTTAATGTATTTATTTTACAATTTTTTAAAAAAGAGCAACCGATTAAAATGGATGTTACAAAGTTGAGATGGGAAACATAATATATGAGCTGTTTTTACCGAAAAATGATCAGGAGCGTCTTCAGAATGGTCAGATCCGCCCCTCTGGCTGCAATGCGCGCTCCCGACACAGGGGGAACAGATTTTCATTGGGAAACAGAATTTCGCACAAGACCGGCACATAACGAGATAAAAGGAAATGAAAGGGCAGACAGGATGGCTAAGGAGAGTACCAATAAGTTAAGGGTAGACATTAATGTTAGTTTTGGTATAACAGAAATAAAGGGTATAATTAAACAAAAAGCAAAAGAGAGGTGGCAAAAGTTATGGAATGAAGAAAAGAAAGGAAGGTGGCTTTATAAAATACAAAAGAGAATTGGACCAATGAGAAGATCAGAAAGGAACAGGAGAGAAGAGATTATTATTTCTCGACTTAGAATAGGACACACTGGATTGAATAGATCGTTATTTTTGATAGGGAAACATCAGACAGGGAAATGTGACTGTGGGGAAGATGAGACTGTGGAACATGTCATTTTAAATTGTAGTAAATATTCGATACAGAGAAACAGGTTAATAAGGAAACTTAGTGACATGAAAATGAAACTTGACATTGTCGATTTATTGCAGAAGGAATCAGGAAGCAGAGGATATCGGGTTATATTTGAATTTTTGAAACAGATTAGGTTGTATAATAGGGTATAGTTTTATTTTAATTTTTTTTTTTTTTTTTCTGCCATGTAGTCCACACTCCATACCAGTTGGTGGCGGTAATGCTCACTTAACGTTTTTTGCCAACCGCCAATAAAAATCAATAAGAAGAAGAAGAAGAAGAAAGAAGAACCCCAATCCGGAAGTGACGTCATGTTTGAGGCTAACGTACCCACATGCTGTTTCTTCCACATGATTTTCTTCATATCGGAGCCGTTTCTGTGAAGGATTTTGTGACATGATATCAGGAGGAGCCCTGCGGCGATTTTAAGGTGATTTTAACTAAAGAACAAACTTTTTTAAAAAACTTAAATATCTTCTGGACGATTCCCGCTTTATAAACATGCATGAATGTTGTGAAATAAAATCAGATAAATTCCTCCACACATGATGAAGGGAAAGAGACTTCAGCTGAAGGTGTTTTATTTTGAAATGAGGGTCAGAGGTTGGAAGCATGTTTGGTTTTGGTAAAATAAAATTTCTACTGTCTACAAAATTAATTACATGAACGATTTTCTGCTTTACTTGCTCTGTTTTTGCATTAAGCCTCATCTTGCCTGTATTGTTGAGCTGCTGGCTGATTGGATGTGTTTATCTGTGATAGTGTAGAAGATGCTGAGTGACTGTGAAGCTGCAGAGCTGCTGTCCTTCCTGACCCCCAGCACCAGGCCTGATGTGAAGGGAAAGGCTACAGAGTACATCCTGGGACTGTCTGGGAACAGGTGAGATACTGGAGGCTCCTCTGCAGGATTGCCTCTATAGTAGTGATGGTGAGATGAAGCCTCATGAGGCTTTGAATCGTTTGGCCAAATTGCTTCAACGATCCCCACAGTTCATGAGGCTCCATGTGAAGATGTCACCACCTACTGGTGGAAAGCAGAACTACAGTTTAAAATAAAATATGTGATTTTTTTTTTTGCAACTGTTTTTCTTTTTTTCCCCTTTTAATTTCCCTTGAAATTATTAATGGTTGGCGTGTATCATAAAATCTTTTGTAGGTTTTTTTAAGTGTAAAGTTTCTTAGAGCAATCATTTAAGGTGCACAGTTTTTCTGCCATTTTAGTGAAATAAACTCAAGCAGGCAGTGAAAGTGTTTGTGCAAATTGGGCAATGATGAGCAAAATGAAAGGTGTTAGTCATTTTTATTCAAACATGATAGTTTTTCCATGTTTTTTGGTTTTAATCAGGTTGGAAGTTGTGTTCAACCAATCTTTTGGCTAAACCAACCTAATTTACCCAATCTATATTTTCACTCGGGCAAAACAATGCAAATTAGTCTCATCAGCCAAAATAATTAAGTTTAATCGCAACTTTTAAAAGTCAAAGACAGGTCTTGAACCATCAACCTCTAGAGTTGGAGTCTCTCTGTTACAGATGACGTCACTTATGTAGATAGCAACGCATAGGAGAAAATACTTCTTAACACTGACGTGTTAACAGTGGCTTTGTCCGGTGGTTTCCTCAAATTTTGATCATTACATTATTTATTCTAACCAAATTAGCTTTAAGCAACTAGATTGGTTGGAAAAACAACCAGGGAACTTCAGGGAAACGCCCCCTCCATTACTCGACACGGGCTTCGGGGAAACGCCCCCTCCATTACTCGACACACGCCTCGAAGCCTCGGCTCATCTCATCTCATAACATCACTACTCTATAGCTTTATGTCAATTTCAGCTTTATTTATACCATTTATAAACTGTTGAATCTGCACAACAAACAGAAGATATATACTTTCCTGTCTTAAAAGGCAGAACTCTTCTAGTCTAAAAAAAACTCATTTGTTGAAATGGTGGGACCTATTGTTTGAACCCCTTAGGGGCTTTTAAAAACAAAATGTCTTTTTTTGCACTTTATGAAACAAAGTAGCCTATATTTTGTGGATGTACAGCTACATTTCTCATGTAAGTTTGCGTAGTTTTTACACAAACATTTATTTTTCATATTGCACCAGGACAGTTAATGAGCAACCTGTACTTGTGTGCTTGTTTGTTCTGTCTAAAATGTTTATTTTGGAATAAAGAGGTTAATATAAAAAATATTTTTTGTCCGATTCATCGATTGATCGAAAAAATAATCGGCCGATTCATCGATTTTTAAAATAATCGTTAGTTGCAACCCTAGTAGGGATCCTCGATATTGGGATTTTGGCCGATATCCGATATGCCGATATTTTAAAACTCATGTAGCCGATAACCGATATCGATATCGATGTTAAAGCTGGACAAAAATAAGCAGTCATTGAAAATAGCAGTTTTGTTATCCATTTCTGACACTTTGAAAAATAATATACTCAAATATATTTTCATATGCTGATATCAAATTGATTTTTAGAAACGCGGTATCGATCTATTTTACTTTCAAAATCTCGTGAAATTTCATCGTTCTGTTACAAACTCTCGTGATATTTTGCAAATTCTTGTGAGATTTTGTCAGTAAAATAGATCCATACCGCGTCAATATATCAACATATAAAAATATGGCAAAATTTCGTGAATTTTCGGGGTATTTCGTAGCATAACGATGACATATAGCAATATTTCATTAGTAAAAGAGATTGATATGGTGTTTTTAAATGGCAATATATCAGCATATGAAGATATTGGGATATTTTAATGTATCAATATTTTTTCCCTCGTCTTTAGAAGTTTTTAAGTCTGTAAAAAAGAATTTTTTGAGGAAGAAGAAGAAGTAGTATTTTTATTTTTTTTTTAGACTTTAGAAACTCAGAAGCTGATCAAATATCGGGTCAAATATCGGAGGACTGGCCGATGTCTGATATTCAGTTTTAAGGCCGATACAGGCCGATACCGATAGGGGGCCGATTATATCGTGCATCCCTAAAGAATAGAAGAATATTATTAAACACAACTGGAAAATAAAATAAAAGAGGGAAGTAGATGATCAGTTCAAGAGGAAAACAGAAAACTGAAGCGGCTGTCAGAGCTGCCAACAGCAGGCAGCAGAAATCTGAACTTTCCTTTATCAGCAATGTTGGAGGGCTGGTTATGAGGATTTAATTTTATTAATTATTAGAGCTTATTAGTTTCTCTTTAGCTTTGCAGTTAGTCCCCCTCTGCAGCCTCTCTTCCTCCAGGTTATTTCCCGCTGTTGTGTTGTTGACATCCATCCGTAGCGCTCTGCAGCTTTTTAAACGGTTAAACATGTCAGTATTTAAAACATTTTGTGACCGTAGCTCCAGCAGGCGTTGGCGATCATAGATGTGGGTTTGATGTCTAGTTTGTAACATTTTAAGCGGCATGTTTTGTGAAATTGTCGACGGGAGCTGCTCTTGGCCGCTGCCTTGGAGCTCCGCCATGGTAACCCAGGATATAATCCTTATACAATAATAAAACTGAAACTTAAAACTTTCCTTTTTGATAAAGCTTCTAGTTAGAGTGGCTCATGTTATCCTGAGCTATCTCTATAGTTATGCTGCTATAGGCTTAGACTGCTGGAGGACATAGGGACCCTTTTTGATAATTCTGCTTCATTCTATCTCTATTCTCCCCTTTTTTAGTTTTCAGTTATTGTGTTTTGTTGATCTTTGGTTCATTTTCCATTCTATTCCAGCAGTCTTTAGTTACTCTCTGCTGCCCCCTTGTGCTTGTTTCCTTTCCCCTTGGCTTCCTTATAGTTAGTTCTATTCACACCTGCTCTATATCCAGCTCACTAGTCCATCCTTTGTTCTGTTCCCCTTATATACTCCACCTCTGCAGTCACTCAGTGCTGCTTCCTTGTTGTTGTTTTGCTGTTTCCTCATCTCAGGCTCCTATGTGAGTTTTCCCCTGAAGTTTTATTTTATTTAGTTTTTTATTAGATGAGCTTTATTGATCTCACAGCGGAGGAATTCACTATTTATTTATTTTTTGTTTCTTAGTATTTTGGATTTTTGGTTGTCTGCCTCTTTTTTTTTTCATTAAATCTACAAGATTCACCTCCGCCTCCGTCTACATTGGGGTCTCCAACCAACCTCCATATATTATTCTATGAATTTACTAATTTCCCAATGACAAAAACAAAATACACTTTAAACCAAAACATGGAAATTATCCCTAATCATACATTTAAAATATATCAACTATAACTTGGTTCCAACAATAGTTGCTAAGTATTGCTCAACCGAAGTAACTAGTTACTAGGGATGCACGATATTAGGATTTTGGCCGATATCCGATATGCCGATATTTTAAAACTCATTGACGTGGTATCGATCTATTTTACTGACAAAATCTCACAAGAATTTGCAAAATATCAGGAGAGTTTGTAACAGAACAATGAAATTTCACGAGATATTGAAAGTAAAATAGATCGATACCGCGTTTTTAAAAATCTATTTGATATCAGCATATGAAAATATATTTGAGTATATTATTTTTCAAAGTGTCAGAAATGGATAACAAAACTGCTATTTTCAATGACTACGTATTTTTGTCCAGCTTTAACATCAGTATCGGTATCGGTTATCGGCTACATGAGTTTTAAAATATCGGCATATCGGATATCGGCCAAAATCCCAATATCTTGCATCCCTAATTTGAGCCTCTGCTGTGTGGGCATACATTAACCTACAAACTCAGTTTAAATGGCCATTTGTAGGCAAATCCTTCGTTTTTCAAAAACTGAAAACGGTATGTTGATAACTGCTACGGTTTTTCTAAAATCAGTCTTTAAGCTCCACAAAGGTTGAGGGAAAATCAGACACGGGATTTTTGAGAGCGGGAGAGAGACGATTTCTGCAAACATGAAATGTTTTTATATCGCTCTCACGCCGGTATCATTTAATCTACAGTCACCATTTGTTGTCAGTTTGTAGACTGAAGCTTTGCTTTCACACAATGTCTTTGGAATTACTCTGAGATTTATAGTTTTCTTGAAAACGTCCCCAGACCGACCAAAAGATGATGGATTTCCCATGATTTTCCCATTCATTTTCTTATTTTATTTTTATTTTTTTTACAGTGTCCTGTCTGGTGATGTGGCAATAAGAATAATTGTCTTAATGCCAAAAAGAGCCGAACAGATTTAACTTTCAGGCTGGCGACCTGTCCAGGCTGGACCTGCCTCTCCCCTGTAGACTGCAGGGCACCAGCCATTTCAACTCTTAGAGCTGTTCTCTGTTTCTTCTTTCTAGAGATGGCTGCCGCTTCCTCTGCTCTAAAGCCGACCTCATCGCTGCTCTTCTTGCATTGACCTCTGACCCCTCTGTGGCCATAGTTAAGGACTGTTACCACATCCTGATCAACCTGTCTGCTGATGAGACTCTGCACCAGGTGAGCAGCTCATTCTGCTCTTAATGTCAAAGAAAACAATGGTGAGCAGAATAACAGAGTAGATTTGGATGGAGCATGTCAGTCAGCCTTTAGCAAAGTAATAAACATTTAATTACAGAGTTTGGCCTAAAATAATCAGCTTAAGATTTAGGATTTATTAAGAATCCAGAGCCAACAATTTTAATAATCAAACCAGGCAAAAGGATAAACTCTAACATCTGCTGATATTAGAATTTCGCTATGATAGCGAGCATCTGCTTTACTAAATGATCACATTGATGTTAACTAATTAAAAACCTCTTAATGAATCGTCAAACCAAACGGTCTCTGTTATGGTTCCCAGCATGTCTTCACCCACCCTGAAAACGTAAACAAATCAAATTAAATCAGATTAACACTGGGCTGCAGCCTCCTCCAGATTAATACGGGGCTGCATCCTCCTCCAGATTGATACTGGGCTGCATCCTCCTCCAGATTAATGCGGGGCTGCAGCCTCCTCCAGATTAATACGGAGCTGCATCCTCCTCCAGATTAATACTGGGCTGCATCCTCCTCCAGATTAATGCGGGGCTGCATCCTCCTCCAGATTAATGCGGGGCTGCAGCCTCCTCCAGATTAATACGGAGCTGCATCCTCCTCCAGATTAATACGGGGCTGCATCCTCCTCCAGATTAATGCGGGGCTGCAGCCTCCTCCAGATTAATACGGAGCTGCATCCTCCTCCAGATTAATACGGGGCTGCATCCTCCTCCAGATTAATGCGGAGCTGCAGCCTCCTCCAGATTGATACTGGGCTGCATCCTCCTCCAGATTAATGCGGGGCTGCATCCTCCTCCAGATTAATACGGAGCTGCAGCCTCCTCCAGATTGATACTGGGCTGCAGCCTCCTCCAGATTGATACTGGGCTGCATCCTCCTCCAGATTAATGCGGGGCTGCATCCTCCTCCAGATTAATACGGAGCTGCATCCTCCTCCAGATTGATACTGGGCTGCAGCCTCCTCCAGATTAATGCGGGGCTGCATCCTCCTCCAGATTAATACGGGGCTGCATCCTCCTCCAGATTGATACTGGGCTGCAGCCTCCTCCAGATTAATGCGGGGCTGCATCCTCCTCCAGATTAATACGGAGCTGCAGCCTCCTCCAGATTAATGCGGGGCTGCATCCTCCTCCAGATTAATGCGGGGCTGCAGCCTCCTCCAGATTGATACTGGGCTGCATCCTCCTCCAGATTAATGCGGGGCTGCATCCTCCTCCAGATTAATACGGAGCTGCAGCCTCCTCCAGATTGATACTGGGCTGCAGCCTCCTCCAGATTGATACTGGGCTGCATCCTCCTCCAGATTAATGCGGGGCTGCATCCTCCTCCAGATTAATACGGAGCTGCATCCTCCTCCAGATTGATACTGGGCTGCAGCCTCCTCCAGATTAATGCGGGGCTGCATCCTCCTCCAGATTAATACGGAGCTGCAGCCTCCTCCAGATTGATACTGGGCTGCATCCTCCTCCAGATTAATACGGAGCTGCATCCTCCTCCAGATTAATACGGGGCTGCATCCTCCTCCAGATTAATACGGGGCTGCATCCTCCTCCAGATTAATGCGGGGCTGCATCCTCCTCCAGATTAATACGGGGCTGCAGCCTCCTCCAGATTAATGCGGGGCTGCATCCTCCTCCAGATTAATACGGAGCTGCAGCCTCCTCCAGATTGATAATGGGCTGCATCCTCCTCCAGATTAATACGGGGCTGCAGCCTCCTCTAGATTAATGCGGGGCTGCATCCTCCTCCAGATTAATGCGGGGCTGCATCCTCCTCCAGATTAATGCGGGGCTGCATCCTCCTCCAGATTAATGCGGGGCTGCATCCTCCTCCAGATTAATACGGGGCTGCAGCCTCCTCCAGATTAATGCGGGGCTGCATCCTCCTCCAGATTAATGCGGGGCTGCATCCTCCTCCAGATTAATACGGGGCTGCAGCCTCATCCAGATTAATGCGGGGCTGCAGCCTCCTCCAGATTAATGCGGGGCTGCATCCTCCTCCAGATTAATGCGGGGCTGCATCCTCCTCCAGATTAATGCGGGGCTGCATCCTCCTCCAGATTAATGCGGGGCTGCATCCTCCTCCAGATTAATGCGGGGCTGCATCCTCCTCCAGATTAATGCGGGGCTGCATCCTCCTCCAGATTAATGCGGGGCTGCATCCTCCTCCAGATTAATGCGGGGCTGCATCCTCCTCCAGATTAATGCGGGGCTGCAGCTAGGGCTGCAACTAACGATTATTTTAAAAATCGATGAATCGGCCGATTATTTTTTCGATTAATCGATGAATCGGACAAAAAAAAAAATTTTATATTAACCTCTTTATTCCAAAATAAACATTTTAGACAGAACAAACAAGCACACAAGTACAGGTTGCTCATTAACTGTACTGGTGCAATATGAAAAATAAATGTTTGTGTAAAAACTACGCAAACTTACATGAGAAATGTAGCTGTACATCCACAAAATATAGGGTACTTTGGTATATAAAGCGCAAAAAGAGACAGGCATTTTTGTTTTTTAAAGCCCCTAAGGGGTTCAACAATAGGTCCCCCCATTTCAAGAAATGAGTTTTTTTTAGACCAGAAGAGTTCTGCCTTTTAAGACAGGAAAGTATAGCAGTTAAAGTTGCTGCTTGAGAAAATACTGAACCATAGAGATAAAAATAGCCCTGTGATTCAAATTATAAATTGTATTTGGAATAAAAATGAGAGAACTAGGGGTGGTAAAAAAACACATCCTCCAAAGACAGATATTTACATGGGAATGTGGCAGATAATTAATTGACATATTACTGATCTTGCTGGATTTTGTTCTGCTTTACTTCCATAAATTGCAGGATCTTCTTTACTTTATCTTTGCCAGAAGATTTAAACTTTAAAAGCCTTGCCCTCATAATTTGCAAGTTAATTTATTTATAAAGAAAATATAAACGCTGCTTAAACAAATGTAAATGAAATTAAAAGTAAAATAAGTAGCCAACCTTATCACTGTCTGTAACCTACTAACAAGGTAAGGAAAGCATCAGATGAGCTACCTGAGAAACTAACGTTACGTTTCCCCACTTTAAAACCAAACAAACATGGTTACTCATCCTGCTGATCAGCTCTCTTCACTGCCATTGAAGGCTCCAAAGTGTTTTCTTTTCAGGTGCTGCGTCATAACAGTGGTGCTTCCGTGCCATGTTCATTTGTTTTTACAAAAGTTGCATGTTATCACTTTTTTCACTTTACAAAGCGCAGGCTATTTTAATTATTGTGATCAATTTGCGCCGTCAATCCCGGCGCATGCGCGCTTCATTTGCAGTCTGGACGCTGAGGGTAAACTCCTCACTAAAATCCTGCGGCTCTGACTGCCGCGCTGAGAGGGATTCCTGTGGGAGAGGGAGAAAGGCGTTGGAATGGGGGAGGCGCCCCACGGCAGGCAAAAGCCGCCAGTGACACCGTAAAAAGTCGCCAGATTTGTCGCTAGTCGCTTTTTTAAAAAATAGTCGCTGGAGGGGTCTGAAAAGTCGCTGAGTTGGCAACACTGCAACTGCGGCGCTGACTCGCTCCGCCATATTTTTTTTTCTTCCCCCGGATGACGGCGGCGGCGGATGACGCATTAATCGCGCGACACAACTAATCGATGATTAAATTCGTTGCCAACGCTTTTAAAAGTCGATTTTTATCGATTTTATCGATTCGTTGTTGCAGCCCTAGCTGCAGCCTCCTCCAGATTAATGCGGGGCTGCATCCTCCTCCAGATTAATGCGGGGCTGCAGCCTCCTCCAGATTAATGCGGGGCTGCATCCTCCTCCAGATTAATACGGAGCTGCAGCCTCCCCCAGATTAATGCGGGGCTGCATCCTCCTCCAGATTAATGCGGGGCTGCATCCTCCTCCAGATTAATGCGGGGCTGCATCCTCCTCCAGATTAATGCGGGGCTGCAGCCTCCTCCAGATTAATACGGAGCTGCAGCCTCCTCCAGATTGATAATGGGCTGCATCCTCCTCCAGATTAATACGGAGCTGCATCCTCCTCCAGATTAATACGGGGCTGCATCCTCCTCCAGATTAATGCGGGGCTGCATCCTCCTCCAGATTAATGCGGGGCTGCATCCTCCTCCAGATTAATGCGGGGCTGCATCCTCCTCCAGATTAATGCGGGGCTGCATCCTCCTCCAGATTAATACGGGGCTGCAGCCTCCTCCAGATTAATGCGGGGCTGCAGCCTCCTCCAGATTAATGCGGGGCTGCATCCTCCTCCAGATTAATGCGGGGCTGCATCCTCCTCCAGATTAATGCGGGGCTGCATCCTCCTCCAGATTAATGCGGGGCTGCATCCTCCTCCAGATTAATGCGGGGCTGCATCCTCCTCCAGATTAATGCGGGGCTGCATCCTCCTCCAGATTAATGCGGGGCTGCATCCTCCTCCAGATTAATGCGGGGCTGCTGCCTCCTCCAGATTAATGCGGGGCTGCAGCCTCCTCCAGATTAATGCGGGGCTGCATCCTCCTCCAGATTAATGCGGGGCTGCAGCCTCCTCCAGATTAATGCGGGGCTGCATCCTCCTCCAGATTAATGCGGGGCTGCATCCTCCTCCAGATTAATGCGGGGCTGCATCCTCCTCCAGATTAATGCGGGGCTGCAGCCTCCTCCAGATTAATACGGAGCTGCAGCCTCCTCCAGATTGATAATGGGCTGCATCCTCCTCCAGATTAATACGGAGCTGCATCCTCCTCCAGATTAATGCGGGGCTGCATCCTCCTCCAGATTAATGCGGGGCTGCATCCTCCTCCAGATTAATGCGGGGCTGCATCCTCCTCCAGATTAATGCGGGGCTGCATCCTCCTCCAGATTAATACGGGGCTGCAGCCTCCTCCAGATTAATACAGGGCTGCAGCCTCCTCCAGATTAATGCGGGGCTGCATCCTCCTCCAGATTAATGCGGGGCTGCAGCCTCCTCCAGATTAATGCGGGGCTGCATCCTCCTCCAGATTAATGCGGGGCTGCATCCTCCTCCAGATTAATGCGGGGCTGCAGCCTCCTCCAGATTAATGCGGGGCTGCATCCTCCTCCAGATTAATGCGGGGCTGCATCCTCCTCCAGATTAATGCGGGGCTGCATCCTCCTCCAGATTAATGCGGGGCTGCATCCTCCTCCAGATTAATGCGGGGCTGCATCCTCCTCCAGATTAATGCGGGGCTGCATCCTCCTCCAGATTAATGCGGGGCTGCTGCCTCCTCCAGATTAATGCGGGGCTGCAGCCTCCTCCAGATTAATGCGGGGCTGCATCCTCCTCCAGATTAATGCGGGGCTGCAGCCTCCTCCAGATTAATGCGGGGCTGCATCCTCCTCCAGATTAATGCGGGGCTGCATCCTCCTCCAGATTAATGCGGGGCTGCATCCTCCTCCAGATTAATACGGAGCTGCAGCCTCCTCCAGAATAATGCGGGGCTGCATCCTCCTCCAGATTAATACAGGGCTGCATCCTCCCCCAGATTAATGCGGGGCTGCATCCTCCTCCAGATTAATGCGGGGCTGCAGCCTCCTCCAGATTAATGCGGGGCTGCATTCTCCTCCAGATTAATGCGGGGCTGCATTCTCCTCCAGATTAATGCGGGGCTGCAGCCTCCTCCAGATTGATACGGGGCTGCAGCCTCCTCCAGATTAATACGGGGCTGCATCCTCCTCCAGATTAATACGGGGCTGCATCCTCCTCCAGATTAATACGGGGCTGCATCCTCCTCCAGATTGATACGGAGCTGCAGCCTCCTCCAGATTAATGCGGGGCTGCATCCTCCTCCAGATTAATGCGGGGCTGCAGCTAGGGCTGCAACTAACGATTATTTTAAAAATCGATGAATCGGCCGATTATTTTTTCGATTAATCGATGAATCGGACAAAAAAAAAAATTTTATATTAACCTCTTTATTCCAAAATAAACATTTTAGACAGAACAAACAAGCACACAAGTACAGGTTGCTCATTAACTGTACTGGTGCAATATGAAAAATAAATGTTTGTGTAAAAACTACGCAAACTTACATGAGAAATGTAGCTGTACATCCACAAAATATAGGATACTTTGGTTCATAAAGCGCAAAAAGAGACAGGCATTTTTGTTTTTTAAAGCCCCTAAGGGGTTCAACAATAGGTCCCCCCATTTCAAGAAATGAGTTTTTTTTAGACCAGAAGAGTTCTGCCTTTTAAGACAGGAAAGTATAGCAGTTAAAGTTGCTGCTTGAGAAAATACTGAACCATAGAGATAAAAATAGCCCTGTGATTCAAATTATAAATTGTATTTGGAATAAAAATGAGAGAACTAGGGGTGGTAAAAAAACACATCCTCCAAAGACAGATATTTACATGGGAATGTGGCAGATAATTAATTGACATATTACTGATCTTGCTGGATTTTGTTCTGCTTTACTTCCATAAATTGCAGGATCTTCTTTACTTTATCTTTGCCAGAAGATTTAAACTTTAAAAGCCTTGCCCTCATAATTTGCAAGTTAATTTATTTATAAAGAAAATATAAACGCTGCTTAAACAAATGTAAATGAAATTAAAAGTAAAATAAGTAGCCAACCTTATCACTGTCTGTAACCTACTAACAAGGTAAGGAAAGCATCAGATGAGCTACCTGAGAAACTAACGTTACGTTTCCCCACTTTAAAACCAAACAAACATGGTTACTCATCCTGCTGATCAGCTCTCTTCACTGCCATCGAAGGCTCCAAAGTGTTTTCTTTTCAGGTGCTGCGTCATAACAGTGGTGCTTCCGTGCCATGTTCATTTGTTTTTACAAAAGTTGCATGTTATCACTTTTTTCACTTTACAAAGCGCAGGCTATTTTAATTATTGTGATCAATTTGCGCCGTCAATCCCGGCGCATGCGCGCTTCATTTGCAGTCTGGACGCTGAGGGTAAACTCCTCACTAAAATCCTGCGGCTCTGACTGCCGCGCTGAGAGGGATTCCTGTGGGAGAGGGAGAAAGGCGTTGGAATGGGGGAGGCGCCCCACGGCAGGCAAAAGCCGCCAGTGACACCGTAAAAAGTCGCCAGATTTGTCGCTAGTCGCTTTTTTGAAAAATAGTCGCTGGAGGGGTCTGAAAAGTCGCTGAGTTGGCAACACTGCAACTGCGGCGCTGACTCGCTCCGCCATATTTTTTTTTCTTCCCCCGGATGACGGCGGCGGCGGATGACGCATTAATCGCGCGACACAACTAATCGATGATTAAATTCGTTGCCAACGCTTTTAAAAGTCGATTTTTATCGATTTTATCGATTCGTTGTTGCAGCCCTAGCTGCAGCCTCCTCCAGATTAATGCGGGGCTGCATCCTCCTCCAGATAAATGCGGGGCTGCATCCTCCTCCAGATTAATGCGGGGCTGCATCCTCCTCCAGATTAATACGGAGCTGCAGCCTCCTCCAGAATAATGCGGGGCTGCATCCTCCTCCAGATTAATACAGGGCTGCATCCTCCCCCAGATTAATGCGGGGCTGCATCCTCCTCCAGATTAATGCGGGGCTGCATCCTCCTCCAGATTAATGCGGGGCTGCATCCTCCTCCAGATTAATGCGGGGCTGCATCCTCCTCCAGATTAATGCGGGGCTGCATCCTCCTCCAGATTAATGCGGGGCTGCTGCCTCCTCCAGATTAATGCGGGGCTGCAGCCTCCTCCAGATTAATGCGGGGCTGCATCCTCCTCCAGATTAATGCGGGGCTGCAGCCTCCTCCAGATTAATGCGGGGCTGCATCCTCCTCCAGATTAATGCGGGGCTGCATCCTCCTCCAGATTAATGCGGGGCTGCATCCTCCTCCAGATTAATGCGGGGCTGCATCCTCCTCCAGATTAATACGGAGCTGCAGCCTCCTCCAGAATAATGCGGGGCTGCATCCTCCTCCAGATTAATACAGGGCTGCATCCTCCCCCAGATTAATGCGGGGCTGCATCCTCCTCCAGATTAATGCGGGGCTGCAGCCTCCTCCAGATTAATGCGGGGCTGCATCCTCCTCCAGATTAACACTGGGCTGCAGCCTCCTCCAGATTAATGCGGAGCTGCAGCCTCCTCCAGATTAATGCGGGGCTGCAGCCTCCTCCAGATTAATACAGGGCTGCATCCTCCCCCAGATTAATGCGGGGCTGCATCCTCCTCCAGATTAATGCGGGGCTGCATCCTCCTCCAGATTAATGCGGGGCTGCATCCTCCTCCAGATTAATGCGGGGCTGCATCCTCCTCCAGATTAATGCGGGGCTGCAGCCTACTCCAGATTAATGCGGGGCTGCATCCTCCTCCAGATTAATGCGGGGCTGCAGCCTCCTCCAGATTAATGCGGGGCTGCATCCTCCTCCAGATTAATGCGGGGCTGCAGCCTCCTCCAGATTAATGCGGGGCTGCAGCCTCCTCCAGATTAATGCGGGGCTGCATCCTCCTCCAGATTAATGCGGGGCTGCATCCTCCTCCAGATTAATGCGGGGCTGCATCCTCCTCCAGATTAATGCGGGGCTGCATCCTCCTCCAGATTAATACGGGGCTGCAGCCTCCTCCAGATTAATGCGGGGCTGCAGCCTCCTCCAGATTAATGCGGGGCTGCATCCTCCTCCAGATTAATGCGGGGCTGCATCCTCCTCCAGATTAATGCGGGGCTGCATCCTCCTCCAGATTAATGCGGGGCTGCATCCTCCTCCAGATTAATGCGGGGCTGCAGCCTCCTCCAGATTAATGCGGGGCTGCATCCTCCTCCAGATTAATGCGGGGCTGCATCCTCCTCCAGATTAATGCGGGGCTGCAGCCTCCTCCAGATTAATGCGGGGCTGCATTCTCCTCCAGATTAATGCGGGGCTGCATCCTCCTCCAGATTAATGCGGGGCTGCAGCCTCCTCCAGATTAATGCGGGGCTGCATCCTCCTCCAGATTAATGCGGGGCTGCATCCTCCTCCAGATTAATGCGGGGCTGCATCCTCCTCCAGATTAATGCGGGGCTGCAGCCTCCTCCAGATTAATGCGGGGCTGCATCCTCCTCCAGATTAATGCGGGGCTGCATCCTCCTCCAGATTAATGCGGGGCTGCATCCTCCTCCAGATTAATGCGGGGCTGCAGCCTCCTCCAGATTAATGCGGGGCTGCATTCTCCTCCAGATTAATGCGGGGCTGCAGCCTCCTCCAGATTAATGCGGAGCTGCAGCCTCCTCCAGATTAATGCGGAGCTGCAGCCTCCTCCAGATTAATGCGGAGCTGCAGCATCCTCCAGATTAATACATTTACACTTAATTTACCTTAACTATTGTTGGATTCTTATGAACAAACCAACTTAATATTAGCAGCAACCAGAGAACATGAAACCACATGGAAAGGGAGGGACATAGTTTGTTGAAGGATCTTCCTGATCATCTGTGGTCAGACTGTTAAACAACATTTCTGTTTTCCATGTTTAATGACTCCTAAATAATCTTTTATCTTAAGATTTATTTTTTTCCCAGTCCTATCTGTGTTTTTGTTTTTTTAGACCTTAAAGTTACATAAAGTGAATTATAAACAGAATGCATTAATATCACCTTTATCTTACAATCTTCCTTTAAACTAAACACTCAGCAGCCCTTCTGTTATAAATATCTCCATCTTAATAATAATCTGAAGCCCCTCTGATCTCTGGAAGCTGTTAAAGGTCTAACTCCAGTGTTCTGGGCTGAAAATGTGTTTCTTTCAGGTTCTGGTCTCTAAGGTGAAAATTCTTCCAGTGCTTTTAAAGAACCTGCAGGATCCAGATTATCTGTTCTCTGATCACATTTCCACCATCCTGTCCAACCTGAGCCGCCATGAGAAGACCTGCAGAACCGTGTTCGAGGTGAGACTCTTTACAGACGTAAAATCCGGATTTGTCTAACATGTTTTCTTTTTTGCTTTTCTTACTAATTTCTCCAACACACACCTGCTTTAGCTCGCTGAAGTATTTATCTTTTAACTGTGACTCAGACAGAAAAGACACAAAATTCCCACTTAAAACCGCTTTCATTAATTTTTTTTTTGTTTGTTTTTTTTTTGTCTGACCGTAGAACCGATTCTGCTGGTTGCTTTTGCAACTCTGGGTTTTTACATTTGGCTGCAGATAGAAATAAATCTGAGGTCAAACTAATGAGGCTGATGAAGTTTCCCCTGTCGGTTCTCTCAGGTCCTGCAGGAGGAGGTTGGTTTGGCCAAACTGGTGGAAATCTTCTGCAACGAAAGCTACAACAAAAAGGCCAAGCTGCACTACATGGGCCCCCTGCTGTCCAACCTGACCCAGCTTCCTGAGGCCAGGAGCTACATGATGGACCAGGACAGGTGAGCCGATGATCAGACAGTCAGAAAGAGCTTCATCACATCTGTATATGGAGACCAAAATAAAGATGCACCAAAATATATCACAAAACAAAAACTTTAAAGCCTTTTATGAACAAATGCTTCTTCCATTAGTTTTTAAAAGGCTGGTGAGTAGACACAAAGGATGTTGGTTCCATGTAGGGATGTACCAATTTTTTTGGGGGGGCCAGATTTTTGTCAATACCGATCTGATGTTTTAATTATTAGTTTTACCCATCCATCCATCAATCCATCCATCCATCTTCTGTCATGCTTATTCCAAGTGGGGTCATGAGGGGTGCTGTCTACGGGCGAGAGGCGGGGTCCACCATGGACAGGTTGCCAGTCCATCGCAGGACAACACAGAAACAAACAGGACAAACAACCATTCACACTCACACCTAAGGAGAATCTAGAGAAGCCTATTAACCTAACCATCATGATTTTGGACTGTGGGAGGAAGCTGGAGTACCCGGAGAGAACCCACAGGTCCTTAAAAAGTCTTAAAGTCTTGATTTTAACTTGCCTTACACTGTAGGAACCCTGAGAAAGGACCGGGAATCAAACCCGGAACCTTCCTGCTGCAAGGCAGCAGTGCTACCTACTGAGCAGCCCCTTATATTCTCAAAGTCAGACAATTTTGTGGTTAATTTTCCTGCGTGGGACGGTTTCCATGGTGACTGAGGCAGAGAGGGGATTCTCAGAGAGATCTGGGAAGTTTATCCAAGTTTTTCTTTCGATTTTTTCCATATAGAGGTGAGAGAGATACTCTGCACTTACCTGCTCTGCCTCGTTATTTAGTTTTTTGTGAGGCTCAAAGAGGATCAATACTTTCCTATATTGGTTATTTCTGCTCCTGAAGTGATAAACTGCACTTTCTGTCCCTCATTTTTTTCACTACTTTACCCATTTTCTGTCTTCCTGAACTTCTATCATAAGGAAAGTTTTTTTTATTTTAATGTTTCAATGCTTGGTTTTGCTCCAGTCTGTCCTTCACAGGAAAAACAATCAAAGGTCTTAAATTAAGTGTATTTACCCTTAATTTGAGCAGGTAAATGAGATAGTTTGCTTATGGAATGAGTATTTTTACTCTTAAAATAAGATAATTAGATAAAATGCACTTGAAATAAGACGATGCAATTGTGTTTTCTTATTTTAAGTGTAAATTGTCTTGTTCCATTGGCAAAGTGTCTCTTTTACCTCCTCAATTCAAAAACAAATGCACTTATTTTCAGAAAAGAAATGACTTATCCAGATTTCGATTTTTTCCAGTGTTCTTACTATATACACGATGTTTTACTTCAAACTGACCCTTTGCCCCTAAGATTAACAGATTTTATTTTGTATTTTGCCTTAAAGCGGATTTGTTTTACTTGTAACCACGTCTCTCTTCCTGTCAGACCCATGAAATTGCTGCTGAATTGCTGCTTAGTTCGACTAAAACAGACCTGGGCTCTGTCTCAGTCGGAGCTACGGTGTCCCCTGCAGGAGATCGTGTCGGGTGCGATTATACCCTTTGACTCTCAATAAGCGCTAAACGCCACGACCTCTAATGCTGCGTTCACACCAGACGCAGCAGGAGCAGCAAAATCACGTCTGCTGCTTCATTTTTGCTGCTTGTACCAGTTTAGTTCTGACGCGCGGCTGAAGCAGCTTTACTGCTCTGGCTGCGCGGTGCAAAAGTGTGTCTGACGCACGTTGGGAGGAGCTTCACTATCCTTTCTTTGCCTTGCAGCTATATTTACTGTGATCAGTGGGAATAAAGTAGTTTTAATATGTTTTTAAGTGAGAAAATACACCTGAAAACGTAATCAGTGCAGTCAGTTCATTCAGATTATAATCCTGCCTTCTAATATTATTTCTGTCGGAGCCGCTCAGAGCCCCACATACCTGCGGTGCGCTGTCAGTAGGAATCCCTTCATCAGCAGCCTCTGGCCGGGTCGCCTCCTAGCGGTTCACCGCGGCAGCTGGTAGGTGTTTTTCATCTAAATAATCCAAACTGCAGGCAGCAGGATAATAAAAGCCAACATATTCTGCGTTTTAAGTTAATTTAGGCGTTAATAAACTGTTTTAGAGGAGCGCCATCAGCGCTGTGTCTCTCTCCCTGCCAGCTACCAGTTCAGCTTCTCTGATTGGTTGACGCGGTGCGTCGAGCAGCAAAAGTAAAATTTTTCCATCTCAAGCAGCAGCGCTTTTGCGGCATATTGCGCACGTCAAATGCTTAAACGCTCCCGACGCGCTGCGCCTGCTGTTCAGACGCGCTGCGCCTGCTGCTCAGACGCGCTGCGCCTGCTGCTCAGACGCGCTGCGCTTGCTGTTCAGACGCGCTGCGCCTGCTGCTCAGACGCGCTGCGCCTGCTGCTCAGACGCGCTGCGCCTGCTGCTCAGACGCGCTGCGCCTGCTGCTCAGACGCGCTGCGCCTGCTGCTCAGACGCGCTGCGCCTGCTGTTCAGACGCGCTGCGCCTGCTGCTCAGACGCGCTGCGCCTGCTGCTCAGACGCGCTGCGCCTGCTGCTCAGACGCGCTGCGCCTGCTGCTCAGACGCGCTGCGCCTGCTGCTCAGACGCGCTGCGCCTGCTGCTCAGACGCGCTGCGCCTGCTGCTCAGACGCGCTGCGCCTGCTGCTCAGACGCGCTGCGCCTGCTGCTCAGACGCGCTGCGCCTGCTGCTCAGACGCGCTGCGCCTGCTGCTCAGACGCGCTGCGCCTGCTGCTCAGACGCGCTGCGCCTGCTGCTCAAAACGCGCTGCGGGACCTTTTGCTGTGCCTTGACGTGCGTCAACCATTGACTTTGGATGGAAACTCGCTGCTTCTACTGCGTCCAGTGTGAGCTTAGCATAAGGCTTGATTTTCTGTCGGATCGGACGTAAATTGGGATTTGGTTTGTTTTTTTCTTTTACCAGAAAGCAGAGTTAATAAAATTAATCAAAATCCAGCTTCTGTCACATGTACAGTTGCAGCCATTGAAAATTTCCCCACTTTTCTTGAAGGGTCCTTGGCTGGTCCATCAATATTAGTACTAAAATATGTCATGATTTGTTGACATTAAGAAAAGGGAAGCTTAACCCTGTAATTCAGTGAAAGGGTGGAGTCAGAGTAAAAAATATGCACGCCCAGGAGAAGGAGGGGGGTCACTCCAGAATCTGGAAGTTGGAGGGGATTCTGCTGGGAGTTGCAGGGAAGATGGCCGCCATTTGGCTGGCGTTCCACTGGGAACGGCCATTTTCAATAGCTGCTGCTGTAGATCTCATCTTACTGAATCCAAGTTCTTCATTTAAACGACATTTTCCCGATTTTCTTCTTGATATTATTACACCTATTATCAGCTGCACAGTACAAATCTGCACATAACTCAGGAGAAAATGTTAGGAACATGTCTTTTAATAATTTGTTTCCTTCCCTACAGCAGAGATGAACCCTGAAACGAGACGACATCAGAGCTCTGTCCGTCGATCTGATGCAGCTCCTGTTTTTGTTCCAGGTGTGTGATCCAGAGATTGTTGCCCTTCACTCACTACGAGGGGTCGTTGGTGCGGAGGGGCGGAGTCATCGGCACGCTGCGGAACTGCTGCTTCGAGCACGGTGAGACAGACGTCACAAACCTGCTTACCTCAGAGAGGTAACTGCAGATCCCCACGATTTATCCTGACAAACCATTAAAATACTGCATCAGATCCAATTCCAAACCACTTAGGAATCATTTTCCTCATTTCCATACGTTCCTAGAATCAGCGCTGCCAGCAGCGTCTTTATCCATCAGACAGAAGCTGCTGTCAAATCAGAAACTGGACCTTTGAAACGTGTCTAAAGGAAGGAGTCTGGATGGAAGATATTTTAGCCTCTAGAGAATAATTCAGAGTTCTGCTCCGACCTGCAGCTCACCATGAGTGGTTGCTGAGCGACGCTGTGGACATCCTGCCGTTCCTGCTGCTGCCGCTGGCCGGTCCGGAGGAGCTGACGGAGGAGGAGAATGAAGGCGAGTCTCAGCTGCATCTTAGGGGAAAAAATCATCGATATCAGTGGTTCAGATCAAAAACAGCAGCATGTTTATTGTCATTTTTCATTTGAAATGTTTCTGATCTTTTAAATGATTCTAATTTCTCAGGAAATATATGATTTGCTTCATTTCAAATTGAGTTGAGGAAGGATAAGACATCATCCCTGTTTATCTAAATTAAACTCTTTCAGTCCTCTGATTCACAGCATCAGTCCCTTGTTAGGCAACATATTTAACCTTATATAAAGGCCCGGTCACACCTGGCCGATTCATCCAGCGTATGCCTAATGTTCCACAATCTCCTAAAAACTAAATGATAGTTTATACACTGCAAAAACTATCTAAATTTGAGTAAAAATATCTTGAATGAAGTATATTTCCCCTTAATTTGAGCAGGTAAATAAGATGATCTGCCAATAAAATGAGTAGTTTTGCTCTTAAAATAAGATAATTAGATGATATGCACTTGAAATAAGGCAATGTAATTGTGTTTTCTTATTTTAAATGTAAATTCTCTTGTTCCATTGGCAAAATGTCTCGCTTAGCACCTAAATCCAAGAACAAATGCACTTATTTTAAGAAAAAATGACTTATTTAGACTGCAATTTTTTGCAGTGTAATTAAACTATTTACTGCATTTATAGTTTAATTACTGCTTTATGGTTCACATACAGCAGTAATTAAACTATAATTGTAAGAAATTTTTAAAACATTTTGCATTGAAGTTAAAGAAAAATACATTTTTGTCAATATATTTGCTCCAGAACTCCTTCATTGATTAGTTTTAGCTTTGTCTGCTTTAAATCTGTATCTTTTTTTTAAGGAAAAAATATCTTATTTAATCTTAAATCTTATTTTTGAGTAAAATAATTTTGAAAAAGAACCTATAGATTAATCTTTTATTTTGCTAATTGATTAATCAACAACCCAGTACTGCAGACCTGGATGGCAGTGGCGGCTGGTGAAAAATATTTTTGGTGGGGCTGATATAGCCTAGTGTATGTCTCCAACTAATCCGGAATAAGAATTCAAATAAACAATTGGACAATACATACAATTTAACAGTAATGATTTAATTTACTATATAATAACAGTAACAGTGATGATTTGGGTCACTGTGACGGGGTTCTTTGGCCTCCAAGAATCCAGTCTCAGTCGGGTTACCGGTGTTGGTGATTTATTGAGCTCAAAAACTCAAAACAGGGTGCAAAAGAAACTAAACATGTACAAGATACTCTGGGCCTCAGCCTCCCTCCAGTTACCAGCAATGTAACAAAGAAACAGAAAACAAAAATGGCAGCTCTTCTTCCCACAGCCCTCATTAAATAGTTTAAGCCCCTCACCTCAGGCTCTCTTTATTTCTGATTTCTTCTCATTAATCAGTTTTGTCCATATATTACCTCCACAAACAATTGATGTACAAAAACAAATAATTTTTACAACTTAATTCTTTTACACAGATTCATTGACTTATTCAATTACACCAAACTGGGTTTGAACCCAGCAAAGACGCAGCCAGACTGAAGATGACAAGTCCCCGTAGCATAAACACGTACACACACACACACCCCCCCCCACACACACACACACACACACACATGGCTAACCCCACTGAAATATTAAGTGTGCACCCTCAATATGCCAGCAGGTAACCAGGAACAGCTTGTGTGTTTTAAGTTCATGGAGCTACTGGGCTCAGCGCGAGTGTATTGGTCCTCACAAACACAGTATAACAGGAATGTGTGTGTGGCGCGCAAAGTTAGAGGTTGTGGATTCGTCACAGTCACAATAACCATGACATGAAATGTTCATATCATACAACAGGGATGTTCTTCTGGCAAACGGGTAGATAAATAAGGATCTCACCGAATTTGGTGGAAGCTGCATCTCGCTCGTTACATTCGCCATCTTCCCTCTAATTGTCTGCACCTGCGCTTGGGTTCAGAAGCCTGTTAAAGGGCAGTATTTTCAGCGCCCCAATACCATAAAGTTCCGAGACGCTGATTGGCCATTAAATTCACCTAGCAATAGTACATGATTGACAGATTCTCTGCAAATGTGGGTCAGTCTGATCACAGCCCCCAGAACAGAGACGGTAGGAGTCTGTCTGTGGAAATCCACAAATGAATGACAGTAGATAGGGAAATGTAGTTTATATAATTTGTTTTGCTTATAGGTACACACTCTAGAGAGTAAAACTGACATTTATGAGTTAATTTCTAAAAATATATTTTACGTTTCTCTCTTCTTATCAGGGAGGGCGGTGCCCCAGCGCCCCCTATGGGCCGGCCGCCACTGCTGGATGGGATGATTACCAACGCTGAGTGGAACAGGATATAAACTATTAACCACAGCAGATATATGATGTCATTAGAAAACAAGAATTTATTTCAGAGTTTGGCAAAACCAGCCGATCACAGAATAAACAGGAGAAACATGGAGAAATTAAAGCATCAGGATCTCTAAAGCAAAACCTTTTCTTTTTTTTGCCTGATTCATAAATGTAAATTATGTAGTTGCCTAATTTCACAGGAGAAATACTTTTTTTCCATTGGCAGATAAACTTAATTACCTGCTCAAATTAGGGGAAATAAACTTATTTTAAGAATTAGTTTTTTATTTATCTTTAGATGGGTTTTTGCTGTCATAAATAATGAATCTAAGAGAAAGAATGTAGAACTGCTCAGCCTCTTATGTAACATAAAAAGGGGGAAAAAGGTCAGAGAGCCCCGACCATCTTCCTCTGTAAACAAAACACAGCGGCCTTTTCAGACCATCATGTTCACCTTAACGAGGTTCCAGAAGTGGTGGGGGGTGTGTGCGTTTGTAACAGACCCGTTATACAGATAGATTTATTCTTCTTTTTGGCCATTATTATGAGCCATTGAAGAGGGTCTAAAGAGCCCCATGTGGCTCCGGGGTCGCAGGTTGCAGAGCCCTGATCTAGAATAATCTCTGGTGGAAGAAGCTGAACTGAAGTTGATGAGTTGCTCAGGTCTGCCGGTGGACCTGCAGTATCTCCCAGAGGACAAGAAGCGAGAGGAGGACCCAGACATCAGGAAGATGCTGCTGGAAACGCTGCTGCTGGTACCCAGACACACCTACTCTCCCACAGATGTGTTTTCTTTAAGGCCGCTTCCTTCCTCACCTTTGGTTTCACACACAGCTGACGGCGACCAAAGCTGGCCGGCAGACGCTCAAACAGAAGAACGTTTATCCCATCCTGAGGGAGTTCCACCGTTGGGAAAAGGACGTTTACGTGGCGGCCGCCTGCGAGAAGCTCATCCAGGTGAGAAACACCTGGAGTCCACGCAGGTGGAATGTAAGGAACCCCAGCTCGCCGTGCAGCGTAGCTTTACCGCTCCGTGCTTCCAGGTGTTGATCGGTGACGAGCCGGAGCAGGGCATGGAGAACCTGATGGAGGTGGAGATCCCGCAGGACGTGGAGGAGAAGCTGAAGGAGGCTGACGCCAAGGAGCAGGAGGAGCTGGAAAGAGAGGAGAGGATGAGACGAGAAGAGGAGGAGAAGGAGAAACGTGACGCTGAAGGAACAGATCTAGAAAAATAGAGTGGACTCTAAGAATGATCCAGGCTCTATCATTCATTCATTTATTTATTAATACACATATACAGCTCAATGACTTATAGCAGAGGTCTTCAACAGGGTTCCACGACCCCTAGGGGTTCCACAGAGGTACTGCATGGGGGTAGCAAAAGTTTTTTGGGTGATTAGACTATTTTTTTTATATTCCTCCCTGCAATTTTTTCCACTAATTGAAATGGCCTCCTGTCTGCGCAGACGACCTGGTTCCTGAGCATAAATCAGCCTTAACATCGATGGGAAATTAACCACTAAGGAGGTAGTGTTGACAGTTACTGCTACCTGCTCTCAAAAACAGGTAAATCTGAAGGTCGTCTACGTAACATTGAAAAAAGAAGTGGTGCAGAGTTATAATCCAGTCAAGAGATAGAATATGAAAAGAAAAAAGGATGGGACCATGAATGGAGCCCTGTGGAACCCCACATTACTAAGGAGGACTAGAGGAGGAATTAATCAGGACGGTTAAAGGTCCGTCTGTCAAATAGCTACAGATTCCAACATACGGGTTTAAATTAGACGGAACAGAATCTCCTCCAGGCTTCCTGAAGCTCTCTCTGCTTTCCAGCTTCCAACTATTTCCTTCTAAACATTTCCCAAAAAGTTCTAAACTGACAGAAAGCAGAGATTCCGACTGCTGAGAAGCAGAACGGGGAAGAAGGAAGACCTGATGAGGACGCCGACCAGGAGGAAGGCGTCCTGAAGGGTGCCGAGCAGGAACCAGCAGGAACATCTGCCGTCGTGATCAGTTCACATTTCTTTGTGCTTTTTAAAATAAAGCATTTTTCTTGTTGAAATGTGGATGTTTATACATTTATATTTATTAGTTTGTTTTTTACACAGTTAGAGGTTGGGTTGTCACTTTGCTAAAATGCATAACTAAAATCCCAAGGAAATAATCGAGGCTCTATGTTATGTTTAACAACCATGAGGATAAAAAAACAAAAATAAAATGATTGAGAAATATTTTTATCAACCTGAGAAACATTCCCAAAAAGTAAAAAAAAACAAAAAAACACTGGACTTGTTTTCCACGTTTGAAGACGTTTCACTTCCCATCCAGAAAGCTTTTTCTATTCAAAATGTCTGGATTAGCGTTGAGGTCCAGGATTTTATAGAGTAGCCCAACAAAGCCTTGTTAGGGATTAGAAAACATGCAAATTGAACCGGAAGAACTGCTCCACCCCTTAGTAATGGGGAGTCATTACGGCCGTTGTTGGCCTGTAATACCCGATACTGGCCTGTGGCTCTGCATTGCAAAAAACTGAAGTCTAGATAGATATTTTTTTTTTCTTAAAATAAGTGCATTTTTCCTTGAATTGAGGTAAAACACAAGACAATTTACATTTTAAAATAAAATAAAAAAAACAAACAAATGCATTGTCTTATTACAAGTGCATATTTTTGGTTCTCTTATTTTATGAGTAAATATACTACTTCCTTTGGCAAATCATCTTATTTACAAACTCAAATTAGGGATAAAAACACTTTAAAGTCAGTTTTTACTTATCTCTAGCTTGTTTTTGCAGCATGAAAAGGGGGAGTCGTTAGGGTCATTGTTGGCCTGGCCCTGCATAACGATGGAGACCAAAACATCTCGACAACAACAATGCACTGCAAAAACTATCAAGAAATAAGTAAAAAAATTCTTAAATGAAGTGTATTTACCCTTAATTTGAGCAGGTAAAAGAGATGGTTTGCCAATGGAATGAGTAATTTTACTCTTAAAATAAGATAATTAGATAATATGCAATTGAAATAAGACAATGCAACTGTGTTGTCTTATTTTTAGTGTAAATTGTCTTGTTCCACTGGCAATATGTCTCTTTTACCTCCTCAATTCAAGAACAAATGCACTTATTTTAAGAAAAAAAAAGACCTATCTAGATTTCAGTTTTTTGCAGTGCAGAGGCATGGGCCAGTTTCGTGTTTTGCAGGCCAACAACGCCCTCAACCACCCCGCAAGTCCAGTGGATTGAATATGACCTGGATGACTGGGAACCTTCTCTAGCGTTCTCAACATTAAATTTTTTTTTTTTTTTAAAGAATCATCAAACAAGTTTTAAAAAGTCCAGCTAAATGCTAAATATGTCAAAATATGAGAGTATTTTAAATGAATTCACAAATATATAAGAGTAAAAATATTCAAACACATGTATTTAGTATTAATGTCATCCCAGTGTTGTATTCAGGTACAGCGTTTTAATATCAGTACTTTTGACAACCCTAATTATGGTTTGTCTGGACGAGCTGATCTTATTGTCTCATTTTTAACTTTGCAGAGTAAAAAAATAAATGTATATGTCAAAGTCGTCATTTTTCAGACACATTAATTCAGTCATCTGTTTTCATAAAATAAGAATAAAAGAAATGTGGAAAAAACATGTTTTGATGTTTTTACTGAATTATTTCTGTTTACTTTCTATTAAAACCCTTTTAAGAAACAATTTTAATGTTTTTTATTTGTGTTCTGTGTGAAAAAAAAAAAAAAAAAAACTTTCTGGAAAACATAAAATAGTGAGGGGGAGGGAAAATTCTACCAGATTTTAAATTCAAGTATGAAAGTTTTTTTTTTTTTTTTTTTTTGATTTCTCACTATTTTCTGATAGTTTGATTTTAAGTGAAGAATAAACCTGGCTGGTTTGATGCAACAGAGAATTGATTTCTGTTTGAATTGTGTAAATAAAATCAGAAACAGAAAGGATGTGAAATCTGTTTGACTTTTATTGTTCTGGATTTTTATACAACAGCTTCAGCTTTTATCCTGTTTATTCCAGCTTATAAACCCATATTTACCCAGGATATAAAACTGAGATTTAAAATCTCAGGCTGACCAGCAGGGGGCGTCAGATGTTAAAACATCCTTCTCTCAGTCCTCCTCCTTCCTTCAGTGTGAAAGTTCAACTTTAACTTGAAAACAGACAATTAAATACAAAACATTTGAACGTTAAAATGTTAAACCGTAATAAGTTCTGTGCAGCTGATTGGTCAGAACTCTGATCCAAATGTTCTCCCTCCATCTTTCTAAACAGGAGGGTTATTTTGTTTTTATTTTGGCAGTGGAGGTTCTAGAACAAACGTACGAGGGGGCCAGCGTGTTTTCATGGAGGCACAGAAAAACATTAAATAAAAAACAGGGCAAGGAATTCAAATATATTAATATAGCTGCATGAAGTGAAATTTCTATTCAATTAGGTTTGATTAAAGTCGTAGGAAAGCGGCCGTTCCAACCGTTGCATTTCCGAATTCTCCCGAATGGTGCCCGAGTAAATAAAGTAATGTGACTGGTTGGTTATCAAGGGGGCGGGATTGTTGTGGCGGAAGGTTCGCAAGCAAGTTTGATTGTGGCCGGTTTATCGGAAGCATCTTGCTAACCAGTTAGCATCTTAGTGCTAGCAGGTTCCCAATGGGAAATTCCATTGGGACCAAGTAGCACTAAATTGGTGACTTAGAAACGACGCTGTCAAGGAACGCTATGGACAGAGGAAACATGCAAGAGGAGGAGAGTTTAGTGTCGGAGGTCGTGGATGAGTCTCCTCCGTCATCCATTTTTTATTTAGAGGAGGAAAGCGGGGACGAAGATGTTGTGGAAGAGGACGCCAGGGCGGCAGAAGCTTGGTTTGGTGTAGAAGGCTTCCAGCCGTACATGTTTGAGCCCTTGCCTCGCAACGCTGCCAGTTCTGTTAGCTCTACACTGCAAAAACGATCTAGAAATAAGTGAAAAATTCCTTAAATAAGTGTATTCACCCTTGATTTGAGTAGGTAAATGAGAAAGTTTGCCAATGGAATTGGTAATTTTATTCTTAAAATAAGATAATTAGATAATAAGTACTTGAAATAAGACAATGCGATAGTGTTTTCTTATTTTAAGTGTAAATTGTCTTGTTTCATTGGCAGAATGTCTCTTTTACCTCCTCAATTCAAGAACAAATGCACTTATTTTAAGAAAAAAATGACTTATCTAGATTCAGATTTTTTGCAGTGTACGCCTGCTGAAGACACAGACGTCCATCCCCGTGAACACTGGGATGCAACTCAATGGGAAAGGAAAGGATTCTGATTTCAACCGTTGCGTATATTAGCTGCGACATATTAATCAAGATGCTATGACCGGAAAAGTGTGATTGACAGATGACCGCTGATATATGATTGGCCGAATTTAGGGGTTCAGGCTGACGTAGAACTAACTGGCCTGCAGAAGATAATGGAAAAAAAAAAAAAAGATTTTAAGACAGAATTTTAAATAGAAATTTTCTAAATTTTGGGACAGTCTGGTCTGATAAAGAGAACATTTATATACAAATTTAAGCCAGAATGATTTGACATTGAAATATGATTTCCCTATGACTTTAAAATTCTATGTCCTATTAGGTCAATATACATTCATAATTTAGGAATTTTACATATTTTTGACTTAATTTAAGTAAAAATTACCGTTTTCTATAAAATCTGAATTAGAGCATACTTAAAAAATTTGTTTTGAAAAAAACATTTAGCAAATGAAAACTGGGATCCTATCTCAATCCCGCTGAAGCTATCACCTTATTCTTTTAAAATAATTTGTAAAACATAATTTGTAAGGGGAAAAAAATGAAATCAGTAACCATGTCTGTTCCAACGCATATCATCATTAGAACTGTTATGGTACAGGGGCCATAACAGGGGCCAGGACATGATCTACAGGGGCGTTGGCCCCCTGCTTAGAACCGCCCATGATTAGAGGCAACTGAGGAAATGTTTTTAGTGGTTAAATTCTCCTAATTCACCTTTTTAACTTTTGAATTTTTTAATAAATCCAGAAAAAGGAACATTTTCAAGGATCAGGCAAAAAAAAAAAAACAGTTGTCAAAGTTCAGATCTGTGTGCCGCTGATGAGGCGTTTCCTTATCTTGGCTGTTTTTTTCCACCTGCAGTGAAGGTCAGATCTAAAACTCTGGTCAAACTGGTCGCCATACCCTCTGAACATGTCATGTTATCACCTGAAACAGGGAGAGCCATCCTGGGGGAGGTTTGTTTAACTCTAAAACACTAGAAACCTCTTCACTTTATCATCATCTAGAGATTTTATTCTTTAAATTGCTCCATCAAACTATCCTGCAGAGGATAAATCTGCATATTGCATCCACAAGACTCTGATCTGAGGATCTGGGTCAGTCAGAGACAACAAAAAACTGTATTTATGTGTGAAACTGGACCACATGTTGGGCCTAAAAACACTGCTGGGTGTTTTCACTCTGCAGGCTGATGAGGGGAACTGAAGAAAAACACCATTGTTAGACGTGAGGAGGGGTTCTCCCAGTGAAAGGTCAATACTCTGAAGGCTCTGGTGGAAATGGGACTTCCAAATCAAACCATATGCTGCAGACCAGGATCCGTCATGACTGAAGGGAAAACTGAAAACTCTCTCTGTAGTTCCTCTGAAACCAAACTGATTCTCTTTTCCTAGTAATAGTTACTAAAGGGTTTTAAGCTGGAGGGATATTTTTAAATGTGTGGAAAATCCACGAGCAGCTATTAGTCCAGCAAAATGAAATATGGTTTAGCTTTTAGGAAGGATGAGTAAAATAGTCAGATTCTGCAAGAAGAAAAGTGAGTTTTAAAAAATCAAGCATGTTGGATGAGAAGAAATAGAATAAAGAAACATTCTAGATTCAGGAAATGTTCCAGAATGTTCCTCCTGGACATAGCTATATGTTATATTTCTACTAACGCCTCAGAGTTTGGTCTGTTTAACCTGTTTCTCTCCATGAAGCCGCTAACACAGCTGCTGCTGTAAATTTAGAGATTGGTTCTCTATAAATAAAATCAATTGCTTTTATCACTTTGTTTTTAATCATTTAAGGTATTTTTTATGGATCTGAATGTTTTTTTTTTTATCTTCACACAGCAGTTAAATAATTCCTCTTTACTGAAACGCTGCCATTTGGGTTATAATAAAGTTAATTTCTGTTGAAATAACAGCTTCAAGCCGATTTATAGCTGATTGCATCATTTCAGTTTAGGGATCGCATTTACACAAATTCAATAGAAAAGAATAGAATAGTATTTATTCATGCTTTTCTAAATAAATTCTGTCATCTTTAATGACAGCACTTAAAATAAAGGATCAGCTGTAAGTAAAACACACATAAACAATAAAGAAATAGTATAAGTTGACCCACAAAATCCATTAAAAATATTAAAGATACACATTTTGAAGTTTCTAGAGCCTGAATCTGCTGGAGGTTTCTTCCTGTTAAAAGGGAGTATTTCCTCTCCACTGTCACTACAAGCATGCTTAGTGTGAGGGATTGCTGAAGAGTCAATGAGTCGATGCAATCAACAGGTTTTAATTAGATAGAAAACTGAATTAATTTTACTGGATGATCTGGTGAACTGGAAAGTGCCTTGAGATGACATGTGTTGTGCATTGCAGCTATAGAAATAAATTGAATTGAATTTTATATGTGAAAAATATAGATGCTGGTCTGACCGGGTGAACACCAGGTGGGAGGTGCTGGTGAGGCTGCTCAGGTATTTGTTAGAACAGGTTTCTTCTGCACAGGTCAGTCCTGCAGACATTCCAGGGGGAACAGAGGAAAGACATTCCTTGGAAACTGATTATGTGGATATTTTCTATGGAATCTGATGTTAAAGTAATCTAATTTTATTCTGAATGTGGTCCTTTTCCACATAAACGGCACCAGCAGCCCCTCCTACAGAGCAGGGAACAGCGACTGTGTTTAAACAATAGGGAGGGGGGGTGGCGCGCGCGCCTCGGGAACGCGTAGCGTTTCAGTTGGAAGTGGGCGGGGCGTTGTGAGCGGCCAGCCAATCAGAGGCCGCCCCTCCTCATGTGTTGCTGTTTGCTCTACGTGCCAGACGTGTCCTCCTCTGCCTGTTTATGTCCTGCTGCTGCAGAGCTGAAATAAAGCTGAACCATGATGGCAGCTCCAGGCTTCATGTTATGGTAGCAGCCGGTTCCCTACATTTGGCTGAAATAAATAAACTGATAAAAAAAACGTTTTTGCTTGATTAATTCTGGAAGAAATGAAACAACAAACAACTATGCATTTTTATTTTGTGGTAAATAAAAATATCTTTAGATTTATTTAGTTTGAACTACAGATTTCTATGCTGGGAAAGATTCTCAGTCATCCAGGTCATTGTTATTCCAAAACAGTAAAAAAAAAAAAAAAAAAAAATCCACTGGACTTTGTTTCCAGGTTTGAAGACGTTTCGCTTCCCATCCAGGAAGCTTTTTCATTTCAAAATGTCAGAAATAGTGTTGAGTTCAAAGCTTTATATCCAGGGGAAATCAATTAAAAATCAGCAGGGTTTGATTAAAGAAAATCACCAACCAGTAAAGGTCCGGAGACATTTTTAAATACTTTAAACAGCATTTAACGCTGAAATGAAATTAGGTGCTTATACATCCATTATGAAATCTAAAGTGTTTTTTAAAGTACAGAACAATCGTTCAGTTTGGTCTATAGACAGTTTTCTGATTCCCATATTTTTTCAAACTCCTGAACTGAAAGTTTGTTATTTTCTTTCTTTTTTCTGTCTTAATGTTGGCAGTGGGCTTTAGGCTGCCCTGCAAGGCTTTAAACCTGGGTTTGAATGGAGACTAAGCCATTCTCAAGCACATATCAAGGAGCTCATTCTGAGCCTAGATCCAGATTTATTGTTGATTCTGTTCATGGTGGAGAATCCTGCTTCACAGCAGCAGGTTGAGCCAAACATCCTCTAAATGTGCAGGGTCATCTTTGAGCACCATTTCACTTTTCTTTCACCAGTTCACCACAGTTCTTCCAGCAGTCCACACTTTCTCTGCTCTCTTTTTCTCATCATCTTCTCCTTCTTTCCCATCGCCCGGCTTGCCACAGGTTTGCCTGCTGTGTCTAAAAGTAGCAGCAGCAGCAACCCAGACTGACAGCTCATTGGCTCATTTGGATCACGTGCAGCCTGGAGCCGGACGCTTCCCAGGGCTTTACCGTATTAACAGGAGAAGCAGAGCAAGTGAATTTAGACTCTGTTGTTGGACAACATGCAGTGATTTATAAATGTTTTAAATCAGTTGGGTCCGGATCGCGGTCCGCTACTCAATGAAAAGGTATCCGGTATTGCGGGCCAACAAAGAACCATTTCTAAGGGGAGGACCCGTTCTACTGGTTCAATTTGCATATTTTCTAAGCCAAAACAATATTTGGGCTACTATATAAAGCTTCAAACTCAACTCTATTTCTGACATTTTGAATTGAAAAAGCTTCCTGGATGGGAAGAGAAACGTCTTCAAACCTGGAAACAAAGTCCAGTGGATTGTTTTTTGTTTTTTTTTACTTTTTCAGAATAGAGATTTCTTTAACAGCAATAACAGTTATATCAACAGACTAATGCAGCGCTGTAATTAACTAGATCTATTTATACTACTTCTATAGGATTCAAAGTCTAAAGTGTTGCGTATTTCATGCAACTGTAGGCTGTATGTGAGCACTTCTATAAAACTGTTGCTGTCCATCAATCTGGGAAACATTATAAGGAGTTTTACAAACTATACAGAGTCTTTCACTGTGGAAAACATGTTAAACAGCTGCTAATCCAGGAGTGGAGGTCCAAACCCATTCAACACAGCTTGAATCAGCAGATTCAAAGATCACATCAGAAGTCAGGAAAGTTTAATTCACAGATCCATACCAAATTCAAAAAAGCATTTAATTTTAAAATAAAACATTTAAACCTGATTGTTTTTGTAATGGTGGTTGCTGGTTATAATCAAGGGTTTGGAACCATTAATTTCCCAAAGTTTCAGTCCAGGCTTGTGGGTCTTCATGGGGGCAGATTGGGAATTTTCTCTGGGCGACTTTGTCTCATCCTTAGAACAAGAAAGTTCCATTTAAAGTTAAAGTGTTAAAACGTCTCTGATTGGTCAGTTTACTTACTTATTGACTCATCGCTCTCAGCAACAACACAAGGTCATTCAAACGTAGAACCCGAGAGACAAAGAGGAAACGTTAAACAATTTAAAGACTCCTAAAAAAGTAAAAGCTTCTATATTGTTAAAGTAAAATCCTTCTACCATCTTATCCTGCTGGACCCACAGAGATGGCCGACTGTTTTGAAATTGGTGTAAAACATTTCTGTCAATCTTCAACCAGCAGGAGGAGCTCTGTCCTTCAAAGCAGCCATTTTCACATACCAGGATTTATTTAGTAAATGGATGAAATAAAAATGCATCAGCCAACCAATCAGCTCCCAGGGTTCTTCCTTCTACGTGATACGACTCACAGACAGATCGTGTGTCTTCCTGTCAAACTAACACCAGTGTGTCAATGACTCGGCCCGTTTCCAGCGTGTTTGTGCTGTTTTACTTCTGCTTTTCAGGCAGATTAAAGTCTCTAAAGCCTGAACCATGAGGCGGAGGGCTGAAGACTCACTTTAAGATTGAAAACTGGAACCCAACTCTGAGTCGGAGTTTGTATGCAGGGGATTGTCAGCTCTGTGAAACATTCAGCACCCTGCTGAAGAGGAGCTTTGAGCTCATGCTACCAGAATAACAACACAACCCCTCCTCCACTCAGTGCTTCGTATGGGTGTCTACCTTTGTGCCTGTTTACTGAGGCGGGTGGGTGAAAGGAGACCTGTAAGAAGCAAGAACATTTCAGAGGTTGTGGCTCACATGGCTCACGATTCTACGGGACAGCTAAGATTCCACTGGTGGGCTGAAATCTGGGGGGCTGTGGAGTCAAACTGCCACAAGCAGAACCACTTTCAAAGGAAAAGTCCGTTAAAAACTTCTGAAAGTTCTTTAAATATGAAATTATTTCATCCTGTTCAATAAATGATCAGTGTTTTTAATTCAGAGTAATTTTCATGTGAATGTGCTTTACTGGAGGCATCCATGTTTGTCAAAGAACACTACTGCCACCTACTGGTTTGTGACGTCACGGTGCGGTATCGGCTGTTGATCAAGTCCCAGTGCTGTATCTGGTGTTTGTCACAACGCGCTATTATCCAGGTCATCTTGAAAACATTCTTCTTCCAAATGTTGGCTACATATTACGGGTTTTTTCTCTGGCCAGAAGTTCGATGGCAAATCCTCCCTCTTCAAGTTGGCGATCCAACGACCAACCCGTCCGTGGAGGATCAGGAATCAGAAAGGTGGAATAACTCTTTTTTCCACTTTTACCCGATGTATTCCAACATCCAGCTGCCATGCACGTGGACATTGTCAGTTTCACTATAGCTCTGGTGAATTTCAATGGTGAAGTCCTCTGGAAATCTTCAATAATTGTTGTTGATTGCAGATGTGTCTAGTAGTTCCCATTGATTTAGCTTGTAAAGCGGGGAGAATGGCGCTAGGCTTACCGCACCGTGACGTCACTGCTGGAAGATGGCAAGAGAGAGGGGTTACTATATTTGGGTAAAAATGGCCGCTCCCAGACTCAGTGATAGCAATGAAAATTTATATTTTTATTTTTTTACTGATTAACAATAAATTCATTACATCATCGCGAACAAATTAGTTTTAGGTATAAATAATGATCCATTGATTATTCGCTGACTTTTCCTTTAATTATTCTGATAAAGTTATTTTTTTTATTTCATATTTTAAGAAAATGTTTGTACCACCTCTGCAGTCACTCAGTGCTGGTTTCTTGTTGTTGTTTTGTTGCTCCGTCGTTTCCTTGCTCCCTATGTGTGTTTCTATGAGGTTTTTTTGGTTATCACTATTTTTGGATTTTTGCGTGTGGAAACTTATTAAAAATGTAAACTCTCCTCTGCCTCCTCATCTCTGCATTTAGGTCCTCAAAAACCTCCAATAAACTGTGACAGGTGTCTGCTACTCTTTGCTGATCCTAGACCTGTACAACAAATTCAGGGTGGATCGAAGGTCAGCTCTAATGATTCTCTCTATCTTACATTTTCATAATAGATCTGAGCTGTTCGTGAGTCAAACCACACATAGATGATTGAATGATGGCAGAGTAGAAGATGGCAGCTCCTGTGGAAGTTTGTACCTCTTAAGACATTGCAGAAGAAATAAAGACTCTGATGGACCTTTGTTAGAACAGCGTCTATGTGTCAGAACCAGCCAGGAGCCATGAAACATGGTTCCTTGGAACTGGAAGTGATCCAGAGCAGAGGATGGTGAGAAAAGGCAGATCAGAAGTAAAGAACATGTTTAATCTTGTGTCATACAGTGAAAGCCACTGTCTTTTCGTATCCAAAGCTGATATTTGCTTTTAAAAACAGATATTATTATTCATTATATTATATTTCTCACTATCTGACACTTAAGTAGACTTTCCTGTTCAAAGTTAGTAGGATTACAAGAATAATTAATATTTGTTAAATACCAGAATGATGATCCAGATTGTTTTAGAGAAAGGTTTTGCTTATATGTCTCATTATTTAATGAAGTTGCATTTTAAGCTGCATCATTTTAGTTTAATGCCTGTAGGGGGTTTGTTTGTTTGACAATCCTCTATTAACAATTCACTGGAATTTTGGCCCATTCCTCCACACATTTTCACATCCCCAAACAACCTTTATCTTAAAAGAAAGGACTACTGCAGGGGATTTTCCTCTTGATAACTTATTGTCATGTTGATGATAACTGTAACACTGTGTCTATTTTGTAAGTCGCTTTGGATAAAAGCATCAGCTAAATGCATGAACATAAATATCCTTATTTTGAATAATACTTTCACACACCTGTTCCCTCTGATTATGAATTCTTTAAAAACCGACTAGATTTAGTTGCAGTCTTTGACTGGAGAATCAAGCATTTTTATTTTAGTATCTGAAAATATATTTCCTTTGTAGAAAAGCAGATTCTATACTCATTCCTTGTGCTTTTTGTCATTATTGCAATTATTCTGCTTTGTGGGTGTAAACATAGAAAAAAAACAAAGACATTTTTTTTTTTTTTTTAAGTTGAAGAGCAGGAATGTTTGCTAAAGGCCCTAATGACTGACGCCAACAAAACAAAATAAGTTGAACTGGGTCAGATTCACACATTCCCCTTTTACGGCCCTAACTAACGCCTCATTGTTACATCTTTTTTATGTCCTTCTGCTCTTAATGCATTCACACCTTTGCAGTGACCCTGGGTCAAATCATCAGACTCTCAGGAGAAAAAAAAATCACCACTTTGGAAAATCTGATCACCAGTTTAATTTAACAGGATCAGTCTGTTAATGCCAGCTAACTCCATATTGGAAACAAAAAAATTCAAAGAGAAGACTTTGTTGGTAGACACTTTACAGGAAGACAGACATGATAACATTTATTTCTTTCAAACTCTGTTCTTTTAAGAACAATTTCTTCACAAGGCACATTTTAAATAGTAGGAAAATGCAGTCTTTTTGTATTGGAAAATGATAATAACCATGAACCTATAGCCTGGATGCTATCGTCTAATCTGAGTCATTGGCCTTGCTTTGTGTATGAAGGAGTATAATTCCTCAGGAACTGTTATCTCGTTCGTTCGTTCGTTTAGTATGGATGGAGTTTTTTTCCTGCCTCCTCAGGAGAACTCTCTCAGTGTTGTCACCCATCTACACCCCCCCACTCCACCTGTTTCTCATCTGTCATGTGCTTGAATTACTGTAGAAGGATCTCTGATAAGTTTCCACTTGTTGCACCTTCACTTAAGCTGCTGCTTGCCTTTGCGTAAACTTACAGAGACAAGATCCATCATTTCTTTGTTGAAATAATCTCTCCCTCCTTTGATGATTCAAATTTAATAACAATTACATTCAACTCAGTTTATTTCTATAGCGCCAATTCACCACACATGTCATCTGAAGGCACTTTACAGTTCACTAAATCATCCAGTCAGATTAATTCAAAGTTTTCTATCTAAGGAAAACCCGCTGATTGCATCGACTCATTGACTCTTCAGCAATCCCTCACACTAAGCATGCTTGTAGCGACAGTGGAGAGGAAAAACTCCCTTTGAACAGGAAGAAACCTCCAGCAGAACCAGGCTCAGTGTGAGCGGCCATCTGCTGAGGCTGACTGGGGTTCAAGGAGACAGAAGCAGACATAGAAAAAGAAGCATAGATACAAAAGGCAACTGTCAACCAGCTGTACAGGCGGCCCCGTCCAGGAAACACACAGCCAGGCAGACGAGCTCCGAGCCAGCTCCCATGTCAGAGGATGAAGAGAGCACATCCAGTTAGTTACAGTCAGAGAAACAGGACTACACTGGAAAACAGGCCAAGCTCCAACATCTAGAAACAAAGGTGCTGATGGCAGCAGCACAGCTGATATTTCTCTCCAGGATGGAGTCACAGCCAAACCGGAACAGACCAGATGAAGCTACTACTAGAAAAAGCTGTTTCGGAGAAACATCAAAGTGGGAATGCTTTTGCTGAATGAAAAAAGCTGAAATTAACTGCAGAACATATAAAAATGTGATAGGAAGTCATTAGAAACTTCAAACTGCAGAAAACAATTGAATCATCTGAAGATTTTATAGGGTAGAAACATCTGGCAGTAAAATGGCAGAAACAAACTCATCTTAAAAGCTGCACAGTCAAACCATACATGATATCAAAAAATGTTGATCAGCATAAAGAAAACAGTGTCATCATTTGAGGATTGAAAATTTACAAACCTATGTGCAAGACTAACCAGGAGAAGCAGAGGAAGGACAGAGAGAGAAGCTTATAGAAAGAGAGCTAATACCACTTAAGGAGCTGAATTTATAAAAAAAAAACTAACCTGCATGATACGAGCCGCTGTGGTGATGAAAGCACCGTTGGCAGGCTTAGGCTGCATGTTACTAGGTTAGCAGATGCTTTATTACAGTGTAAATCTTAGAGCCTTATTAAGAAATGTAAACTGAGGTGTGTGGTCAACAGGCCTTGGTAGTGTAATTTGAAGAAATTGGTTGACTTTGGGTCATAGCTACAAGCCATACTGCACAATGAATGAGTGTGCGTAAGGAAGAGGCTTTTATTTTGTAGGGTCCCTTTAGTCTTATTTTGAAAGTCTATCATGGATGTGTGTCAAGGGAAGGGTCATGCCCAGCAGTGATATAGAATCCATTTCTAAATATGAAATCACTGGTTTTCCATGTTATTGGGTGAATAGATAATATATTAGAGCATAAATGGAAGACTTTTATTGTGAAATTCGCTCTGGGGTATGTTGCGAAAAGGTCCCTAGAGTCTAATAGAATCAAGCTGGTAGAGTTTGGGTCATAATGCCGAGCCATTTGCATCAATTAATAGGCGAGTATAACATGGAGGCTTTTATTTTGTAGGGTCACTGGAGTCTTATTTTGAAAGTCTAGCAGGGTTGTGTGTTGAGAAAAGGATCAGACCCAGCAATGATACTTGATGACTTCCAATCGTTAAATCACTCTTTTCCCCTGTTATTAGGGCAGTAGATGAAGTGGCAATGGGAGGCTGTTATTTTGAAATTTGCTGTGGGGTGTGTTATGAAACCCGTCCTAGAGTATAATTTTAAAAAAGTCGTTGAGTTTGGGTCATAATGTTGAGCCATATGCTGGGAAAAAAAATATGAGTTTAATGTAGGGGCTTTTATTTTGAAGGGTCCCCGGAGTCTTATTTTGAAAGTCTATCAGGGTTGCGTGTGAAGGGAAGGGTCATGGCCAGTAGTCATATTGTATCCACTTCCTAATGTTAAATCAGTGTTGTCTCCCTCCATTAGATTAAAATGTGCTGTTTAAAGTGGTGGAGGTAAAATCCTTTGAAGCACGGTTACCTTGACAACGCTTAACGAGCCTGTCAGTGACAGAGAGACATGCGCATCACTTTCGTTCCTTTCCTCTCAGGCTTTTTTGAATGGGAATAGCAGCTTCGAACAAACGAGTGCTGAAGACAAACCGTAATGGG